>NC_057810.1:457719280-457843670 GCF_018294505.1 Triticum aestivum | reverse complement strand
CTCGCCGGAGCCTCCCTGCGCTGCCGCGTCCCTCCGGGACCCCGCGCCAGTGTGCCGCCGCATCGCCCCATCGCCGGCTCCCTCGCCCCGCTGCCGTTCCGCCTCCCCACCGGCCGGATCCGGCCCGACCCGGTCCGGGGCCGCCTCCCCGCGCCTCCACGAGCCTCCTGGCCTCTTCCTCCTCGTCTCCGACGACGAACTCCGGCGAACCTCGAGAACCGTGCAGATCCAGAGGTTGACCTCCAGATTTTCACTAAGCCCCCGAAATATTTTGACATTTTGTTGCCCTGTTCATCGCATCATAACTCTGTGCACGTAGCTTCGTTTAGGGCGTGTAGCATATCAGATTGTTCGTCTCAACGAGTACTTCATTTTATTCCATTGCATAATGTTCATTTGAGTTCATCTTGATGCCTGAATTATCGTTGCAAGAGTGCTACATGATGTTGTCTGCTGTCTGTTAACAGAACAAGCTCATTTGTCTTTTTTGCCATGTTTGATGTGTGCATCCTATGAGCATGAGTCCTACATGAGTATTGAACTATGTTATGCCATCTTTATAGGGGTGCCATCCATGTATTTTTTTGAGTTGTGTAGTGAGTGCATCAAGCTTGTTCAGTAGGGTACTTGCTGTTGCTGTTTTGCTAGGCTGAATCTGTTATTTCGTGATGCTATGTAAACCTGCTGCTACAAGTCATTCTATGCATAATCTCGAGATGTTCACTATGGGTGTTTCGTTATACATGTTATTCTCTATCCATCCATGCCCCTGGTTGCAATTATAGACTGCTGTAGCTTTTTGTAATGTTGTTCCAAAGTTGCTAAATAATGTTGTTGTCAGCCTGGTAACATTAAGTTCAGGTGTTGCCATGATTGTTGTTAGTGATCCATGCACCCTATGAACTTGCTCTTTCCATGCCTAGCTTCATAAATATGTCTTCTTACTGTTGGTTGCCTTGCCATGCCATGTTTTGCTCTGTGGTGAGTGGTACAAGCTCACCAATATGCTTACTTATTGTTGTTCCTGCCATGTTTGAATCTGTAATATAACTTGCTATGTTTACATGGGTGCCATCATATCTTCTGATCCTTTTTGACTCATGGTCAGTACGGGACTTTTTTTCTATGCAATTAGTAGGTTCCTACCATACCTTTGTTTGCCATGATAAGTTCCTGTAACATGTTGTTTGATAGCTCTAAACATTGCAACCTGATGTTATTTTCTGCAAAGTCTGAACTGTTATTATTTGCAATCTTGCCATGTGTGTTTGAGCATGTTCTAGTGATTTCTGGAGATAGCTCAGTGTTCATGTTTTTTTATGCATTACCTGTACATCATGTCAATGCCTTTTGTTTTTATGTTGAGGTTCTGTAGCATGTTGTTTTGATGCTTGCAATATGCCTAGTTGCTGTTTTGGATAGGTTGTCCTTTAAACATGTATAGTGTGTGTGTGTTGAACCGTTGCTCCGTTTTGAGTGTGCTCTATATGAGACTTGCTTAGGATTGCATGTAGTTTCATATTATCATGTTGCATCCTTGTTTTGAGGTGTTTGCTTGATGTTTGGGTGCGTTTTGCATCAATGCCATGTTTAACTTGTTTTGCTCATATTTTCTAGGCCGTAGCTCCGAACTAAATGAACTTTATATCTAACTTGACTAGAATCTCGTGTAGATCATCTTGGTGCATCTTAACTTGCTGTTTAACAACTTAAACGTAATGTTTATTCAGATCTGGACCAATTTCGAAATATGCATATGAGGACTTACCAGAATCGTTATATGTTGTTTCCGGCCTCATTTAAACTTGCTTTGATGTGTTGCTCTTGAATGCATCATCTCTTGCCATGAGAAGCTTCATGTAGTCTTGTCTTGCATCATGCTTGTTGTGCATCATGTCTTGTCTATGTGTGGTGTGTTTACTATGTTGTGCGTTTCTTCTCGATAGTTCCTGTTTCGTTGTGATCGTGAGGATTCGTTCGTCTACGCTTGGTTCGTCTTCGTGGTTTCATCTTCTTCATGGACTCGTTCTTCTTCCTTGCGGGATTTCAGGAAAGATGACCGCTACCCTGGATCTCACTACTATCATTGCTATGCTAGTTGCTTCGTTCTATCGCTATGCTGCGTTATCTATCTTTTGCTCATCAAGCCTCCCAAATTGCCATGAACCTCTAACCTTTGACACCCTTCCTAGCAAACCATTGCTTGGCTATGTTACCGCTTTGCTCAGCCCTCTTATAGCGTTGCTAGTTGCAGGTGAAGTTGAAGATTGCTCCATGACGGACAGGATTATGTTGGGATATCACAATATCTCTTATTTAATTAATGCATCTATATACTTGGTAAAGGGTGGAAGGCTCGGCCTTATGTCTGGTGTTTTGTTCCACTCTTGCCGCCCTAGTTTCCGTCATACCGGTGTTATGTTCCCGGATTTTGCATTCCTTACGCGGTTGGGTGATTTATGGGACCCCCTTGGCAGTTCGCTTTGAATAAAACTCCTCCAGCAAGGCCCAACATTGGTTTTACCATTTGCCTCACCACCACCTATATTTCCCTTGGGAGTAATTAACCCAAGGGTCATCTTTATTAGCCCCCCCCCCGGGCCAGTGCTTGTCTAAGTGTTGGTCCGAACTGAGCTGCCTGCGGGGCCACCTCGGGGCAACTTGAGGGTTGGTTTTACTCGTAGCTAGTCTCATCCGATGTTGCCCTGAGAACGAGATATGTGCAGCTCCTATCGGGATTTGTCGGCGCATCGGGCGGCTTTGCTGGTCTTGTTTTACCATTGTCGAAATGTCTTGTAAACCGGGATTCCGAGTCTGATCGGGTCTTCCTGGGAGAAGGTATATCCTTCGTTGATCGCGAGAGCTTATCATGGGCTAAGTTGGGACACCCCTACAGGGTATAAACTTTTGAAAGCCGTGCCTGCAGTTATTGGCAGATGGGAATTTGTTAATGTCCAGTTGTAGCTAACTTGACACCAGATATGAATTAAAACGCATCAACCATGTGTGTAGCCGTGATGGTCTCTTTTCGGCGGAGTCCGGGAAGTGAACACGGTCTTTGGGTTATGTTTGACGTAAGTAGGAGTTCAGGATCACTTCTTGATCATTGCTAGTTTCACGACCGTTCCGCTTGTTCTCTTCTCGCTCTTATTTGCGTATGTTAGCCACCATATATGCTTAGTCACTACTGCAGCCTCACCACTTTACCCCTTCCTTTCCCTTTAAGCTTTGCTAGTCTTGATACCCATGGTAATGGGATTGCTAAGTCCTCATGGCTCACAGATTACTACAACAACAGTTGCAGGTACAGGTTTTGCGATGATCATGACGCGAGAGTGATGCTTGCTTGCGTTGAGTTCTTCTTCTGCTTCTTCGATCAGGGGATAGGTTCCAGGTCGGCAGCCTGGGCTAGCAGGGTGGATGTCGTTTGAGTTTTTGTTTGTGTTTCATCCGTAGGCGGATGTTGCCCTTATGTATGATGATGTTGTACTCATGTGGCATTGTATGCCTCTTGTATGTATCCCCATCTATTATGTAATGTTGATGTAATGATATCCACCTTGCAAAAGCGTTTCAATATGCGTGTCTATCCTTGGTGGGACCTTCGAGTTCCTTTTGGATAGGGTCGCATATTGGGCGTGACAATTTACTTATACAAGGCCACTATAAAAAAATACATTTTGCATCTATACAAGGCCACAAATAGAAATCGAGGCAAAAGTTACTACTCCCTCCTTTCCAGTTTATGGCTCAATTTCAATATCTCTCCAACCAAGGTAGGTGGTGAGTGGTCGAATTAATTTCATAGTTTGCACAATACACTCGTTTTTCTCAAGAAGTTATGTTTACCGAGGCATTAATTAGAACGAATGCATGAATGACCACTAAATTTCCATGAACTTGTACATGCATTGGTTAGTTTCCTCTTGACACTGCTTGCGTCAGGTGATCTAACGCACCTCGAAATCCAAGATGTAATGGTACTACTACTAGTATAGTAGAATTGAGACTTATCAAACGGAAAAATGAATGTTTTTAGATGAGCCCTATAAACCCTAGTGGGTACATACTCCGTAAAAATAGATTTTTCCAAAACTAAGTCGCTCCCTTTCATGAATTCTGTAGTATACTCCTCCGTCGATGCTCCCTTTCATGAATTCTGTACTTCCTGTCGCCGACATGTGGGACATATAGCAACCGGGTCGACGTGTCAAGCACCAAATAATAGTGCAGAACAGCAGGGGGGACGCACCCCACTCGTACCGGCCCAGTAGTAGTAATGAGCAATGAGATGTCAAATCACAATGTCGCACCTTCCCAGACGGATGAAGCAACCATTATTTCACACTTTGGTTCGACATCATCTCAAACCATGTACTAGTGTTGCTTCTGCCTCAAGAAGGACACATGTATCACCTTGGTACATCATGACACGTGGGACCGCATGACAGGCCATGCTCCCCCGCCGATCGCTCAGTAAAATCACCTCATTTTTACTATACTTCCTCCTTATCGGTTTACTACATGGCATGCACGTCGTTCTAGGTTGAGAATTTAACTGGCTATATATATATATATATATATATATATATATATATGATGAACAATACGCTAGCCTTTTAAAAAATGTATACTTTTGTACAGTAGTACTCCACTATCGATGGATTGCGCCATGGAGCAAAAATTGAAATTTAAAAAAAAGCTGGTACATATAGAGAGCACACGTCGCCAAATTATGCATATAGTACTATTAAAAAAGCTAGTACGTGCTTAATTGGGGTGCTAAATTCTATTAAAGAAATACTAGTACTAGTATGTACATACTAAAGAGTTAAAGTAACGAGAAGAAACATAACATAGTTCTGTTGGGGGCTCAGTACAACACACCCCTCAAATTAAACTAAGCACACCTGAAATTAAACTATGCAACTAATCCAGTAGACACTACATTAGAAGTTTAGAACCACCATGAGCAACGACACTGCCACCTTACTCGGAGTCCTCGTCCACGTCCTCGGCTTCGTCCTTGTCCCTCTTCCTCTTGGCTGATACTTCTTTGCTTGAACCGCCAACTTGGTTGTTGCTCTTCATCCAACCCTTGTAGATATTGAAACAAAGGTAGCCCTCCATTGTAGCATACTGGATGTGGTCTATATCTAGTACATTCCGCTACCATGCATGATGATGAAACGTGTATGGAGGTTTCTCAAGTTTACCGTACGAAGGATGAACCATGGCTCCTGCCAGGGTCAGCATTGAAGGCTGATGAGAGGGCACCAGCCGATTCTTCTAGAGGTCGAAGGGGTTGCCTACAATGAGGCCTATCCAACGCAGGACTTCTTTGTCGTTCTTAAAGTCTACAGTAACGAATTTGACTATTTTGTCCTCGAGGAAGTTCTTAAAATCCTGGCACTCAACGTCGGCATGGCATATGTGGTAGACCAAGCAAAGGTTATGTACGCAAACCTGGATCACGGCGGGCTTCTTCCTCTCTTCGTCTTTTAGATCCTTCTCTCGTCCCACGACTGTGGTGTACTCAACATCTAGCCCAGCGACCCACTCATCATGTGAGTTTTCGAACATGCGTCTGAAGTGAGAAAGGCATCCTTTCACCGTCGCGGAAGTACGGGTGTAGATGACGTCGAACTCATCGCCAGTGATGGTTCTAACCTTGTACTCACCGCCGATCGGGGAGATTTGGGACGCCATGGATTTGGGAGGAGGGTTAGGATTAGTGGAACTGCCATAATGTGAATGGACGGGATGACTAGGAGCGAACCGCCGTAGTATTAAAGGACGTGCGGGGATGAGTAGGAGCGAACTACCAGCGTGCGAACGGCAGGGTAGTGGCTTTCCATTCTCCCATGATACGGGCTTCCGAGAGCCCTTGGATCTGAGATCGAACGGTTGCATGGCGTGATTCTAGACCTATGGGTGAATATCCTATCCTGGAGGGTTATTCTTAAAAAAATTAGCAACTTAGCATGCGACCGTTTGATCTCAGATCCAAGGGCTGCCAGCAGCCCGTATCATGGTCGTGCCTACCACGACCGTCGCGTCGCTCGCGCGGTCGTGCCCTTGGAGATTTAGCACGGTGCTTTAGGCTATCTGATGTTGGCATGTCATACATAGTCATCACTTAGTCACTCATACTACAACAAGGTTGGCTAGAAGGTTGGATATAAGTGTATTTTTTTACTCCTCTCTATCTCTTTCTTCGTACTCCCTCCGTCCCATAATATAAGAACGTTTTTGACACTAGTGTAGTGTCAAAAACGTTCTTATATAATGGGACACAGGGAGTACTAGTATTTATTGCATTTGCCAAGGAGTGACCTCTTCCAATGAAATGGTGTTGCTAAGTTTGCTTCATTTAATTAGGTATAGACTCAAAATTGTCTTTTCACCTAGGTACACGCGCTTAGCACCGTTTCTTCCTTGGGTCACCAAACTAGTCTCTCTCTTCTTGATTAACATGCCACATCAGACTTTATGCCTATGTGGCAAGCTTAAGCACCTGTAGGAGCAAGTAAGTACAATAGTGCGCTTTACATGGAATTTTTGCATATGTGGAGGAAAGAGAGGCAAGGAAATAGTGGAGAAGTGGGCTCTCATGCAAGAGCCAGCCTCTACAACTACATGGTGGAGCATTGGGAGAGGCACCTTTATGGAGGTGGTCAGGAATCGGGAGACTCACGCCGGTCGTAGCGCCGCAGTTAAAATGATAATGGCAAGTCAAATCATGGGGCCCCACCTGTCTAGCAGTAACTCGCTGTCAAATCACACAGCCCTACGTATGCAACAGCCTACTCCCTCGTCCTCTCGCGTCTCTATCGAACCAACTAGGCGGAATTGCCCTGCCTACCCCGCAGGAAAAGCCCCACCCTCGACTTTTAAATACAACTACTCCCTCCGTCTAGGTGAGTAAGTCATCTTACGACAACCAAATAATCCCAAAATACTAAGGCGCGGTGCATTAACTTCTACCTCGTTTCTTGTTTCTTCACATATCAACCAATAAGAATCCAATGATATACTTTTTGTGACATAGTAACTCATATTTAGTTAGTCAAATGGATGACCTAGAACTATGTGCAGGCCCTATAAGCCGAGACGCCTAGAAATAAAAAACCGAGGCGGAGAGGGTAGTTTAGCACGTATCTTTTTAGATCAATATAGTCGGGATTCACCAAGGAGCAAAACCAAGTGGTAGGATGCTCCTGTCGTGTTGGCGTAGACACTCAAGCAGGGTCAGTCCGCACACGAAATGGCGACACACTTAACAGGACCCCTTTGGCAAACATGTGGCTCATCCACCATCTTGTTCCACGTGCGATGCACCAAATTACAGTTCGGAGTAGTGGTTAGAATTGGAGGCACCCCGGTCATAGCGCCGCAGTAGTAGAAAATGAGCGATGAGGGGTCAAATCACAAAGCCCCACCTTTCCCGCATTAAGCTGGACGAATGAAGCAACCATCATTTCACTCTAGCATGCAAGAGCATAAAGAAAAGAGAAAACAATGATGCGTGCGGCAGCTACCTAGGGCACCCTAGGGTAGGGGTCTCCACTACAGATCCTTTTTTTTGAAAGCGCCTCCACTACAAATCGGCTTCTCCCTCGTCCTCTTGAAGAAAACCAATGATGAGTGCGGCGGTAGGGTTTGTAGGAGTACTACGGCGTGAGGGGCCACATCGTAGTAAACGGGTTCGAGTCGACGCCTTAAATATGTGTGGGCCGCTTGGTTTTACGGGAACGAGGCAACATTTTGGGTTCAGGGACCAGTGGAGATATAGCACGTACAAAAAATTGTGGACGTAGGTTCGACCGAAAGGCAATGATGCATGGGCCCTGCATTTTGATATGCCCGGGGCCGCGTGAAATTTGCTAGTCTACTCAAAACTGGTAAGGTACACATGTATTGAACGCATGAGATTTTGAAACCAAATTATGAATAAATACACACTATAGCATGTAAAGCTTTGAGTCATATATGCATGATGTAGATGTTCGTTTAGTTCTTATAGTTCATCTCATTCAGAATCAATTAGTTTTATAAAAATGTTAAGATTCATGGGGTTGTGCATTGTAAATCATAAAGTAAAAAAGGAATAATGGCAATTCATTTAGAAAAAATAATCAATTATGATACAGAAGATTCTAGAACAAAGGAGAAGTGCTTGTGTTTTGAGGTTTGTGCATTATGCTTAAGTTCAACCATGGAGTCTTCTAAATTGTACATGTGGAAGATCTGGTAGAATGTTGATGATATCCAATGGCCAGTAGTGCTCAAATTTGCCCATCTCTGCATTGTCGGGTTAGCTTCATCCAACGACCATCTTTCCAAGTTATTGGCACACTATATAGTTCTTGTGCCATAGTTGCATGTTTTGGAAAAAAGCTACTAGTGGGTTGTACTATCTATTTAGGAATAGAAGATGTATACATGGAAGTTGTAGGGAAAGAGATGACATGGAGGATCTCAATTCCTATGAGTAGGGATTGGAAAAGAGATGTAATTTGGTTCACATCATAGGAACTTTTCTATTGGATCTAGAGATGACATGTATCTCAAGTCCTATGAGGAGGGATTAGTAAAGAGATGTAATTTGGTTCATACCATAGGAACTTTTCTATTGAATATACGCTAATGTTTATTTTCCTTTGAAATTAAGGGAGTATAGGAATCCATTCATATGAACCAAGTGGCTCTAAAGCTATAGAAATGATATCATGTTTATTTCCTTTGAAATGTAGAGTATATGAATCTATTCCTATGAACCAATTGGCTCTAAAGGAAAAAATCCTATAAAAATCATATCATATAGAGTTCCTATGATATTCCTCGACACTAAAGGATGGTTGAAATTGCTACGGGTGATACGATGGTCTTTCTTTATAGACTCCTCACCCATGTTTATAGTTACCTCTCTAAGATGAATGAAATGATATATACAGGGTATTCTACATGTGCAATTTGGTACACGAAAACTCGGTAAAAGTTTGCGAGGTTCTAATTTTCAATAAAGCTATATGCACTGCATTTCAGAATCGAGGGAGCAGACGGCAGTTGCTAACACTCACGTGGAAGATTTGTGTGTAGGATGAGTGGTTGTTCTATTAAATGACATGGCAAAACTAACACTATCGGATGCCGATCTAACGGTTCTTACGGCGTTCGTCAGGAAAAGGCTTATGGCGAACATTTGTCGGATAATGATTTACGGACAGATGCATTGCATCGATACGTGCCCCCCTCTCTCTCACGCACACGCACCCTCACAAGTCACAACTCTCCCGAGTCCTCTCGCAGACTCGCACGTGGCACCCATCGTCTATCTACAGGTAGACATCACGCACATATGTGCTCTTCACACCCTACCCTCAGAACTTCTAAAAAACAAAAGACAGCACGCACATTTTATTTTAGCTCACACGTCACACACTTATATTATTACTCTTGCGGCGAACATTCTTTGGGCATAGTATATATTGTACTCTCACGAAGAGAAGCGGTGCACGCACGCACTAGTTCTCTCACACCCACTCGCGGGTACACGTAGGAATGCATTTTTTTGAAGCCGGTACAACAAAATCACTCCACTATATATAAAAGCAAGAGCCTTAGCGCTTGCTTTACTAGGGTTCCTCTCGTTCACTCTCTCATGCTCTCCAGATCTAAGCAGGACATAGGTGGCCACACTCTCTCTCTCAGCTCATGGCTGGTCACAAATCTGGCCGGATAACCTCAACCGGGGCAGGGGGTGTAGGTGCATCATTCACACTATCATCAGCAGTGAGGGAGGAGACCAACGGCTGCCCACACGTCCCGATCGATGGCCGTGTCGTTCTCTCCGAGAGAGCGCCGGCTCGGGAGGGCCTCCGACCCCTTCTTCTTCCCTGCAGTATTGTGGCCAAGATGCGGCCTCCCGACACCGTATTTGCCACATGCCGACAACCCTCAGGTATATATTCCTTCAAAACCTGCCTTGCTCTACTGCCACCTAGACTTCCGTCCGCTGTTCCAAAGCCACCTAGACTTCTACTATTATTAGAAGTAAAGCTAGTTCATACAGTCAACTCAAAGCGTTGGTTCAAACAGGGAAGAAAGTGGGAAAGCTGTAGCATGAATCTAGGACTTGGTTCTAAGAGGAAACGGGGGAAAGTAGTAATATATGTCACTGTTTAAATAACCGTATTTCGTATTTGCGCAAATAGGGATGTCTGTCTCCATATCATTTCGGGATGTCTGTCTCCGTATCGTTTCTATCCGCGCAATCAAAAGCACACACCTCAGTTTTAGTACAACTGCGCAAAATGAGATGGCTATCCCTCGTTGCCATCGTCTAACCTCCCGTCTTCAAGGTATCCCTACATTGGTAGTAACTAAGGTAGAATGACCAACGCAATCTAAAAGAAGCTGATTCGTACGTTTTACTTCCTGATTACAGTGCAGGGATGAGCGAAAACAACTGCATCCTAGTCCGGAATGCACTTTCTACAAGTTCATCCAAGGACCGAGGACTACCTGGCGCGACCGCACGGCGGTTTTTTGGACAGGTGCGCGGACAAGAGGCATTGTGGTCTGCTTATTTCTGCAAATAGCGGTGCTTAAATTTAGTGGAATGCACAAGAATTTCACCTGGTCAGTACACTGCATGGTTCAGTTCAGCATTCCAGCTGAGACCACAATTATAATTGGTTAATCTGGAATGAGAGAACCTAACCCTGGATGGTGGCAACAAGAAAAAACCAGAGTGAACTCCAGGAAATTTAAGCCTGCCGGGAGGCCCTTTGCTCAGAGAAGCCTTGCTTGTTTTTTCCTGATTTGTAAACCTTCTCACAACTTTGTCTTTTGCTGTGAACTAGTATATGTTTGTTATGTTCTATGAATCATTGAGATGTATAAAACTACTTAACTTATGCTTTTCAAGATTTTTATGAAGATGAGTTTAATGTGAGTGTTCCACATGAGCGCTGGACTAGCATTGATCATTTGGAATTTATTATATTGTGGCCTCAATTAACTGCATGAACCACTGTAACAAGATACATAGTTGCTTATATGTCATATAGCAGATTGTTGATTGTTAGCTGGTCGATAGCCTAGTGTTGAAGCGAGCTGAGCCAATGTGCCATGTTTTGCACAACTGCTTACAAGTGGGGTAGCACCAATAGTGTTTACAAGTACTTATGTATACGTCGGCGCACGGTTCTCGAACGAGTGCTCTATTTCATCAAAACACACACTGCTCGTATGATAAACCGTGACAACTTATGTCTTACCATGCCATATTCATGAAAAAACTAGTGAGGACGCATCTGTTTTGGCAACAATTATGATGGTTCTCACATGATTCACGGGCACACAAAAGTAGCAGCAGTTCCCATAGACAGATTCAAACAGAGTACTAGCCCCAGAGGGGTCGATAACAGGCAAGGTTCGGATAATTAGACACAATCCAAACTACTATTAAACACTAGCTGGGGCAACTATTTCATGCCTCGATCTAATTTGGGCTGGACACAAGACGGACCTTGCCATGAACATCATCGAGGACGTCCCGCAGCAGCTCAATCCTGTGAACCTTCATGAAGACAACCTTGTGGCCTTGCCACTGATAAACTTGTTTGTGGAGGCATGCCACGTCATTTTCCAGCGTAAGCTTGACAAGAACAGTATGCCTCACAAATGAAGGAGTAGCTTTGAACTTCTTGTGATTTAGTACACCCTGGACAACACGCCTGACAACAGTGAGGCTGGAATACACCTCTTCATTGGTATAACCGCAAATGGCTTCCAGGAACCAACAGCCTAAGAACTCTGTTTTCCCAGTGCGTATATTCAGGTCTTCCACCTCTTCCAGCCTCCACGGGCTCCTGTTCATATAGCCTCCACTGCGTGCTACTCCACTAGTTACTGTTCAACCACCCCTCCACCGTCTACTGTTCATCGAGCCCTCCACCTTCTACTGTTCATCCAGCCCTCCACACCACGGGGTCCTGTTCAACCACCCCTCCATGGCCACCCCTCCACCGTCTACTATTCATCCAGCCCTCCACACCACGGGGTTCTGTTCATCCATAGGCAACGCCACCGCTCACTGTTCATCCACCCCCCCCCCCCGCAACGCTCACTGTTCATCCAATCGACCGGCTTCAGTTAGCAGCAGTAGCGAAGGAATCGCTCCATCGGGTTCAGTTAACAGCCATCGATCGATCTCTCGGGTTCAGTAACGCGTAGCCTGCAGTGCAATCGCTTGGCTTCAGTTAGGGCCCAATGCCTCGCTCGGGTTAAGTTAGAGCCAATGCCTCACACACACGCGCATACGTGTATGAGATAAATGCGCATCACTCGGCCCCCGACCTCCCACCGTAACCGGCAACTACCCGAAATTTTCCTCCCCCTCGCTTCTACCACGGTTTTTTTCGTCATGGACGAGCCAAAGAATGTCATGCAGCTGCGTCTCGAGCCCGCCCAGGACGAAAAGCCCATTTTCTGTCATGATTTTTTGTCATAGAAGTAGGAGCCCACCACATCTATGATGATATCGGGTTTTGTCACAATTATCGTCATAGAAGTGTCATATGTATGACATAAATTTTTTTCGTTCGGCCCAAAATGTCACGGATGTGTCTTATTTTTGTAGTGTCTAGCTCTAGTAACCATGCTTTGGCCCGGTTTAAAGCAGTCACAGCTCCGGCTCTTGCAGATGATCGCTTCATCTCACAAAACCTCTTAGGCAGAACAAAAAGTTTCCTTAACACATCAACCAAGAGAGTGAGGGCTTCATTAGATGGAGAAATTGTGGCCAATGCGCGTTGAGGACCAGTATAAAGCTGCTCCACTAGTGTGTAAACCACCTTCAGCTTCACAAGCATATCTTGGTTGATATTGGTGCTTCTGGGGCCTGCATAATAGTCATGGATGGATTAAAAGCGGTTTATATCATCAAGGAAGATATTCAAATTTGACAGTCATAAGGCAACTTACAAAAGATATCAGAAACCATCTGAGACACCTGGCGTTTTAAGCCGGTAAGTTTAGTGGTCGCTTCTTGGAGAGCCGCCTCTGCCTTTTCAGCTCGTTGTGTCAAGGCAATTTTCTCAACTTCAAAGCCGGTCTTCACTTTTTCTGATTCAGCCACACTGAATTCAAACTTTGAGTTCGCCTTCTGGGTCTCAGATTCTTGTAGCTCCAGACGAGTCTTCAAGTGAGACAGCTCTGATTGAAGTTGAGTTGTGTTGGTCTATGCATACACAGGATCAAAAATATAAGTCGGTTAAAAACATGAAGTCCCAAGCCTTTTGTAAGCAACAACACTTGGCACTTGGGGGCTAATGTCTACCGAGAAAACTACTCATGCAACTGTTTATATGAATAAGTCCCAAGCCTTTTGCAAGCAACAACACTTGGCACTTGGGGGCTAATGCATATTGTTTGTTTTCTTACTACTTTACAGTGACATGGTTGTCCTGCACACAGTCGCAACCGGCTCATGAGAACTACACAAGTAAGTATTGTCTTCTACACAAGAATATAAAGGACCAGCTCATTCATGCTGATTAAGCCGACCCTTGGGGGCTATGGATTTAGTGTTAACCATTACAACTACACTTTAAGCTAGATGCTTTAAGCCGGATTTTTCAAGGATTCTATCAAAGGATATTATTTACGCTCATGGTTAATCTAAGTCTACAGCATATTCATCATAAATAGTAGACTTGTGGACTGACAAGATGTGCATAATTCAATAAAGGAAGAGTTCATACCTCAAACTTTTGGTGCATTTGCTTCATCATGTCAACTTCAAGTTCACTGCTGCTGTATACTTGACCGAGATAACCAGAATACACTTCGCCAATGTTTAATTGGGAGTAGTCAGCAACATCAAATCTTACTTTGCGTCGTTCAATGTGCTCCTCCTTGGCAGAGTGTTTGGACAAGACGGTAGGCCTTCCTGGCTCTCTAAAGCTGGTATTGGTGATCACCACGTCATCATATTGTGTGTCAGCCGTCTTAACAGGGCTTGAGGCTTCAGGATTTAAAGGGTCATTGTTGGCTTGATCGATAGGCGGGTCAGGAGTCACTGGTGGAATGTCAAGAACTAGTTTAGATGGTTGAGGAACAGAGGCCTCAGGCGCTGCAATTTGTTGTTCTAGTTCACTGACTTTCGGGTCTTTGGCCGGCTTATTCACCTTTTCCTTCTTGCTGGGCTTGGCTTTTCCACTGCATGAGTCATGAAGGGTTAGTATAAGTATTAACAAGCATAATGAGAGAATAAGTAATTGTTATTACCCGGAGCAGTCTTGAAAGCCGGCAGATGAGATTGAGATGAGTCACCGAAAGAGGAACGAGACATTTCCTGATAATTTGAGTCAAAAGAGTTGAGTGGTTGACCCACCAAAGGATAAAAAGAGTTTAAGTTGGGGTTGACCTTGTTTTGACGCTTCTTTGGAGTGTTCGGTAAGCCGGAGGACAATTCTTCATCCCTGCTAGTCCGAGTCTGTCGCCGACTCTCGTGCTGCTGTTGCTCCAAAAGAAAGTGAGGATCCAGATGAGCTAAGGGGTGTGAAAAGCTTACTTTCTGGGTTACTCTTCGAATTTTCTGTCTTGGCAAGGGCTCGGAGTCGGAGGAAATGATAGTTACCTCTTCTTCGAGTGCTTGACTAGTCCCCGTGTCATCCTGATGATAATCAATGTCAATAAGATGGTTGAAAAAGGAGCCAAGAGAGTCAAGGGCTACCTCCGACTCAGAGTTGTCGTCCAGTTCAAGCATATCCGAAGCAGTGGGTTTCTTTCCCATCTTATTAGGTTCTCTAGGCGGCTTTCTTGGCCTTCATGGCCCTTTTGGCAACTTCATGATCATATTCTTTCTCCCAAAAGTCATCATCAGCCTGCGAAAATCATCAAAGTTGATTTAAACAAGATATTTGAGGATGAAGTTAAAGTAAGTAATTTAATAACTTACTCCTGGCACCGGGTTAGATGCGCAGAAAGGGCTTAGACCCACTTTACTGTACTCCACCGGGCTTTCATGCAGAAGAGACTTTGTCATTTCATTGATGGCATCCTCAGATAAATCTTCAGGACTGTGGCATAGTGGATCCTTTTTGGCACCAGTATAAGTGCACATTAAGCCAGCTCGGCGACTCAGTGGAATGACCCACCATGAAACCCAGCATTGAACTAAGTCAATGCTAGTTAGGCCGTTTCCCAATAGAGCTTTGACCTTCGCAATGGTAGGGGCGAGTTTCTTGCGTTTAGTAGTTGTCAGCTTGTCAGGGAGAGGATGATTTGATTCAAGATGCAGGGCGCGAAAGCTGTGCAGGCAGTTCTTGTCAGCCGGAGAAGTATCCTTGCAATAGAACCATGTCTAGTTCCAGTCCTTGGGGTGACTCGGCAGGCGGGCATAAGGGAAGATATCATCTCTCCTGTGCTAAATTGAGATTCCACCAAGCTCCAGACTGGGTCTGTTTGAGTACTCATTCTGGCGGTTCAAATAGAAGTACTCTCTAAATAGCTCTACATTGGGATCCTCTTGAAGGTATATCTCACAGAACACTTGGAAGTTGCATATATTTGACACGGAATTGGGTCCGATGTCTTGAGGATGAAGGTTGAATAAGTTCAGAACGTCCCGGAAGAATTTAGAGCCGGGTGGTGAGAAGCCCCGGTTCATGTGATCGGTAAAGACAACGACTTCATCGTCCTTTGGTTGAGGTTTCTCTTCTTCCAGCTTGGGGCGCGATAGTGCATGACAGTCTTCTTGGGAAAATAGTCGGTTTTCACAAAGTCCTGGAGGGTGTCCTCAGTGACTATGGAGGGAACTCAGTTATAGAAAGTGGATGTCTTTGGAGCCATTGCGAAGAAAGAAGCCTAAAAAGGAAAAGAACAAAGTTTGCCGGTTCAAAATTAAGCCGGTCGGAAAGTATTACATCACACATTCAGAATGGCGGCTTAAAAAGGGGCCTAATGGTATATGGCTAGTTACAGCAAGCTATGTAAGCCGCCATGAGCAATTTGATGTCTCTCAAAGGAGAAATTTGTTGAGCATTGAATTTAACTACAGACGGTGATATAAACCGCCATGACCGAGTTGGTTTATCAGGAAGAAAATTTCACTAAGTCCCAGACAAACAGGTTTTATAGATTACAATTATAAATTTGGATCTAGCGCTGTGTGAAAAAAGAAAATAAATCAAAACCTGAAAGCAGAACAAGGGAGCTCATGGGTTCCAGGAGATCTTATATCAAGGAAAAAGGGTCCGCTGGCATCGAAAGCAGGGACAAAGCTACTACTGTGCAACTTATATGTTGTTTTCAGATCTAAAGGGTGCTAGGGTTGAAGAACTCCTAGAAACCACGAAGAACACAAGGAACTGTTGAAACCCTAATGCGATCTGGAGCATGGAAAGAGGAGAGCTTACAGAGGCAGATGAGCTGCGGAGGAGCGTCATCGTTCTCTGGTCCGTTCAGGTTGATGCAGCGGCCAAGGACGAGGACGATGGTGTGCTTTGCGGTGGCGGCGGAGCTCGAGTACAGGAGAGTCGCGAGAGGAGGAAGATGAAGGAAAGAGGGGAGAATGAGAAGAGGCTATTCGTGACTATTTATAAGGAGAAGGCTAATAAGTGGGCGCAAAAAACAAGGAGGCCAAAACATGGTTATCCAGCTGCCCAGGCGCCTCGATTCTCGGGACAGTTATTAAAGATAAAAGATCCATTGAGATATATTGGATATTGTGTAAATTAATGACAGGTGATGTCATCGTGGGTTATCGCGATTCCAGGGAATGACGCCATGGCGGGTTATGATTCTCGCAGAGATAAGGAAGGGAGGATTTTTTGAAGTGTTGAAGATTGACATGAACAAGTTCAAATCAACCTGGGGCCTAATGTTGGGGATATAACTATTAGGTATGACCCACCCAGGAGGGGCTGGGTTATACCTATGGCGATTCATCATATGAAGCCCACGAGGATATTGAAGATGGCGGTTCAAGATAAGGGCCCAAGGCCCAAGGGCGACTTAAGGCCCGTAGAAATAAACCGCCTTATGTGTAAGACTTGTATAGTAAGGCATGAATAGATAGTCACCGACCTGGACACGTTGTTTGTGAGCCGGCCGGGACTCCGAGAGCCGCTGGGCATCAACATGTGTACATAAAGGGACAACGGGCGGCGGTTCAGGGCAAGAAACAACAGATCGAAAGCTAGGTCAAGCGGATTCACTCCCTAGTAATGGAGACATAAGCAATACCACCTCGAAACTGGAGTAGGCCTTTACCTTCACCGCAAGGGGTCGAACCAGTATAAACTCATATGTCCTTTGTCCCATTTAACCCCTTTAAGCTAACCTAGTTGCGATGGTGATAACCCACAAGTGTAGGGGATAATTGTAGCCTCTTTCGGTAAGTAAGAGTGTCGAACCCAACGAGGAGCTAAAGGCAGAACAAATATTCTCTCAAGTCCTATCTGCCACTGATACGACTCTACACACGCTTAGTGTTCGCTTTACCTAGAACAAGTATGAAACTAGAGTACTTTGTAGGTGTTGTTGGATAGGTTTGAAAGATAATAAAGAGCACGTAAATATAATCTAGGGGTTGTAAAAAGAATCAATAAAGTAAATATAGCGTGTGTGGAAAAGTGGTGGTAGGAGTTGTAAAATTGTCCCTAAGCAATTGACTACTTTACTAGACCGATAGCAAGTTTTATGTGGAGAGGCATAAGCTAACATACTTTCTCTTCTTGAATCATATGCACTTATGATTGGAACTCTAGCAAGCATCCACAGCTACTAAAGATCATTAAGGTAAAACCCAACCATAGCATTAAAGTATCAAGTCCCCTTTATCCCCTACGCCACAACCCCCTTACTCAGGTTTATGCTTTTGTCACTCAAGCAACCCACTACAAGCGAATCATGAACATATTGCAACACCCTACAGCGAGAATCCCTCATGCTTGCGCGGCACGGAGGGCACAATAGGACAACAACATAACCACAAGCAAATTAAACGAATCATAGCAATTCATCAATCACCGGTAGGACAACGAAAATCTAGTCAGACATCATAGGATGGAAACACATCATTGGATAATAATATGAAGCATAAAGCAGCATGTTCAAGTAGAGGGTTCAACGGATTGCGGGAGAGTGGACCGCTGAATATGGATGGGGGAAGGTGATGGAGATGTTGGTGAAGATGGCGGAGGTGTTGGTGTAGATCGCGGTAATGATGATGGCCCCCGGCGGTGTTCTGGCGCCACCGAAAGCAAGGGGGAGAGATCCCCCTTCTTCTTATTCTTCCTTGACCTTATACCTAGATAGGGGAAGGGTTTCCCCTCTGGTCCATGGCCTCCATGGCTTGGGAGGGGCGAGAGCCCCTCCGAGATTGGATCTGTCTCTCTGTCTCTCTCTGTTTCTGTGTTCTCCGGCTCTGCCCTTTCACCGTTTCTTTTATATCTAGAGAGCCGTAACTCCGATTGGATTGAAACCTTAGCCCAGATATTTTTCCAAAAATTAGCTTTCTTGCAGCCAAAGAAGAGCGTCAACCGCCTTACGAGGGGCCCACGACGGCCAGGGTCATGCCCAGTGTGGGCAGGCGCGCCCCTGCCTCGTGGCCACCTCGGGCACCGTCTCACGTTAATTTTACTTCCCAAAAATCATAAATATTCCAAAAATAAGCTCCATCCATTTTTATCCCGTTTGGACTCCGTTTGATATTGGGTTTCTGCGAAATATAAAACATGCAACAAACAGGAACTGGCGCTGGGCACTGGATCAATATGTTAGTCCCAAAAATAATATAAAAAGTGGCCAAAAGTATATGAAAGTTGTAGAATATTGGCATGAAACGATCAAAAATTATAGATACGACGGAGACGTATCAGCATCCCCAAGCTTAATTCCTGCTCATCCTCGAGTAGGTAAATATAAAAAAAATTGATGTGGAATGCCACCTAGCATAATCTTGATCATATATCTAATCATGGCATGAATATTAAGACACGAGTGATTCAAAGCAATAATCTATCATTTGACATAAGAATAATAATACTTCGAGCATACTAATAAAGCAATCATGTCTTTTCAAAACAACATCGCCAAAGAAAGTTATCTCTACAAAATCATATAGTCTGGCTATGCTCCATCTTCATCACACAAAATATTCAAATCATGCGAAACCCCGATGACAAGCCAAGCAATTGTTTCATACTTTTGACATTCTCAAACCTTTTCAACTTTCACGCAATACATGAGCATGAGCCATGGATATAGCACTATAGGTGGAATAGAATATGATGTTGGAGGTTGTGTGGAGAAGACAAAAAGGGAGAAAGTATCACATCGACGCGGCTAATCAATGGGCTATGGAGATGCCCATCAATTGATGTCAATGCGAGGAGTAGGGATTGCCATGCAGCGGATGCACTCAGAGCTATAAGTGTATGAAAGCTGAAACTGAAACTAAGTGGGTGTGCATCCAACTTGCTTGCTCATGAATACCTAGGGCATTTGAGGAAGCCCATCGTTGGAATATACAAGATGATATGTCTTCGTCGTATCTACTTTTCCAAACACTTTTGCCCTTGTTTTGGACTCTAACTTGTATGATTTGAATGGAACTAACCCGGACTGACGTTGTTTTCAGTAGAACTGCCATGGTGTTGTTTTTTGTGCAGAAAATAAAAGTTCTCAGAATGACCTGAAACTCCACGGAACACCTTAGAAAAAACAATAAAAAATCCTCGCCAAAGATGAAGACCAGGGGCCCCACACCCTGTCCACGAGGGTGGGGGCACCCCCCTGGGCGTGCCCCCCTACCTCGTAGGCCCCCTGGTGGCCCTCCGACGCCAACTCCAACTCCATATATTGGCTTTCAGGGAGAAAAAATCAGAGAGAAGAAATCATCGCGTTTTACGATACGGAGCCGCCGCCAAGCCCTAATATCTCTCGGGAGGGCTGATCTGGAGTCCGTTCGGGGCTCCGGAGAGGGGGATTCGTCGCCGTCGTCATCATCAACCATCTTCCATCACCAAGTTCATGATGCTCACCGCCGTGCGTGAGTAATTCCATCATAGGCTTGCGGGACAGTGATGGGTTGGATGAGATTTATCATGTAATCGAGTTAGTTTTGTTAGGGTTTGCTCCCTAGTATCCATTATGTTCTGAGATTGATGGTTCTATGGCTTTGCTATGATTAATGCTTGTCACTAGGGCCCGAGTGCCATGATTTCAGATCTGAACCTATTATATTTTCATGAATATATATGTGTTGTTGATCCTATCTTACAAGTCTATAGTCACCTACTATGTGTTATGATCCGGCAACCCCGAAGTGACAATAATCGGGACCACTCCCGGTGATGACCATAGTTTGAGGAGTTCATGTATTCATTATGTGCTAATGCTTTGTTCCGGTTCTCTATTAAAAGGAGGCCTTAATATCCCTTAGTTTCCAATAGGACCCCGCTGCCATGGGAGGGTCGGACAAAAGATGTCATGCAAGTTCTTTTCTATAAGCACGTATGACTATATACGGAATACATGCCTACATTACATTGATGAACTGGAGCTAGTTCTGTATCACCCTATGTTATGACTGTTACATGACGAACCACATTCGGCATAATTATCCATCGCTAATCCGGTGCCTACGAGTTCTCCATATACTGGTTCTCGCGTATTTACTTTTCCGTTGCTACTGTTACAATCACTACAAAATACCAAAAATATTACTTTTGCTGTCTTTACTTATGTTACCGTTACCACCACTATCATATTACTTTGCTACTAAACACTTTGCTGCAGATGCTAAGTTTCCAGGTGTGGTTGAATTGACAACTCAGCTGCTAATACTTGAGAATATTCTTTGGCTCCCCTTGTGTCGAATCAATAAATTTGGGTTGAATACTCTACCCTCGAAAATTGTTGCGATCCCCTATACTTGTGGGATATCAAGACATTTTTCTCACGCTGTTGCCGGGGAGCATAGCTCTATTCTTTGAGTCACTTGGGATTTATATCTGCTAGACACTATGAAGAACTTGAAAGACGATCGAACTACTATTTTGCCCTCAACTACGAGGAGAGGTAAGGGACTGCCATCTACCCTTGCATTAGATTCTCCTTCTATTATGAGTAAGTTTGCGACACCTAAACCTACTACTGCTATGAATTCTGATATGTCGCATGTTATTGATGATGCTACTTCTGCCATGCATGATACTTATGATGAAACTACTTCTATGATTGATACTACTGTGCCCCTTTGTGAATTTCTTGATGAGCAAATTGCTAGGTCTAGAGAAAGAGAAATTATTGAACCTGAACACGATGATGTTAGTGATGATGAAAATATGCCTGCTATTCCTGAGGGTTATCTTTTTGATGCGGAATCTTCTGCAGCTATTCTTGCTTGCCAGGATAGAGATGAACTTAAGAGGTTGCTAGTTAAATGGAGTAAAGAATCTTATAGAGATAGGATGAGACCCGACCCTACTTTTGCTACTTCACCTATATGTGTTCCTGATCGGGATTATTATGATTTTTCTGTTGATCCAGATATATTTACTTTGGTTGAATCTGATCCTTTTTATGGCTATGAATCTGAAACTGTTGTGGCACATCTTACTAAGTTAAATGATATAGCTGCCCTGTTTACTAATAATGAGAGATCGCGCTACCTTTATTTACTCAAAATATTTCCGTTCTCATTAAAGGGTGATGCTAAGATATGGTTTAATTCTCTTGATCCTGGTTGTGTGCAAAGTCCCCAGGATATGATTTATTACTTCTCTGCTAAATATTTCCCTGCTCATAAGAAACAAGCTGCTTTGAGGGAAATATACAATTTTGTGCAAATTGAAGAAGAGAGTCTGCCACAAGCTTGGGGGAGGCTTCTCAAGTTACTTAATGCTTTGCCTGATCATCCTCTTAAGAAACCTGAAATATTTGATATCTTTTATAATGGACTAACTGATGCTTGCAGAGATTTCCTGGATAGTTGTGCTGGTTCTTTTTTCAGGGAAAGAACACCGGATGACGCTGAAATTCTATTGAATAATATGTTGGCAAATGAAAATAATTGGGCACCTCCCGAGCCACCTCCTGAGCCAGTTCCAGAGCCAATTACTGAGCCTATTCCTAAACCAACTCCGAAGAAGACAGGTGTTCTATTTCTCAGTCCCGAAGATATGTAAGAGGCAAAGAAATCTATGAAAGAAAAAGGTATTAAAGCTGAAGATGTTAAGAATTTACCTCCTATTGAAGAAATACATGGTCTTAATTTACCGCCTGCTGAGGAAGTAGATGATCTCAATTACTTATTTACTGAAGAACCTCCTGATATCCCGACACAGGTAGCAAAGGTAAATTCTCTCTATAGATAGGATAAAGCTGAAGTCCCTCCTACTAAAATTGCTAGTCAGTGCTTGGATGAGTTTGATGACTTTATGTTTAAGCAAGATGACTTTAATGCTTATTTTGGTAGACAATTAAAACGGAATACCTTTATGATTAAACGCTTGGGTGATTATATGGCTAATATTAGAAGTGAACTTAAACTTGTTAGCAAACATGCTTCTATGGTTACCACTCAAGTAGAACAAGTACTTAAAGCTCAGAAAGAAGTGCTTGATGAAATGAATAGTAAGAAAAATGATTATGCTGTTAGAGTGGCTACTAGAACTGGTAGAACGACTCAGGAACCTTTGTATCTTGAAGGCCACCCTAAGAGAATCGAGCAAGATTCTCAGAGAAATAATATTGATGTACCTAGCTCTTCTAAGAGGAAGAAAAAGAAAAATGATAGGACTTTGCAAACTTCTAGTGAACCTATTGCTGAACCACCTAAGAATCCAAATGATATCTCTGTTTCTGATGCTGAAACACAATCAGGTGATGAACATGAACCTAGTGATAATGTTAATGATAATGTTCATGTTGATGCTCAACCTAGTAATGATAAGGATTTAGAAGTTGAACCTGTTGTTGATCTTGATAACCCACAATCAAAGAATCAACGTTATGATAAAAGAGATTTCGTTGCTAGGAAACATGGTAAAGAAAGGGAACCATGGGTTCAGAAACCCATGCCTTTTCCTCCGAAACCATCCAAGAAAAAGGATGATGAGGATTTTGAGTGCTTTGCTGAAATGAATAGACCCATCTTTTTCCGTATGCGATTAACTGATGTGCTCAAAACAAATCCTTATGCTAAGTATATGAAGGATATCATTACTAATAAAAGAAAGATACCTGAAGCTGAAATTTCCACCATGCTTGCTAATTATACTTTTAAGGGTGGAATACCAAAGAAACTTGGAGATCCAGGAGTACCTACTATACCATGCTCCATTAAGAGAAATTATGTTAAAACGGCTTTATGTGATCTTGGAGGAGGTGTCAGTGTTATGCCTCTCTCTTTATATCGTAGACTTGATTTGAATAAGTTGACACCTACTGAAATATCTTTGCAAATGGCTGATAAATCAACTGCTATACCTGTCGATATTTGTGAGGAAGTGCCTGTTGTGGTTGCAAACATTACTATTTTAACGGACTTTGTTATTCTTGATATTCCCGAGGATGATAGTATGTCTATTATGCTTGGAAAACCTTTCCTTAATACTGCAGGGGCTGTTATTGATTGCAACAAAGGCAATGTCACTTTTCATGTTAATGGCAATGAGCACACAGTACACTTTCCGAGAAAACAACCTCAAGTTTATAGTATCAACTCTATTGGAAAAATTCCATCGATTATATTTGGAGGTTTTGAATTTCATCTCCCTACTGTCAAGAAAAAGTATGATATTCTTATTGTTGGGGATTTTCATATCCCCGTTGAGGTAACTTAGTGTTATTCGAAATTTCTCTGGTTCCGTGATTATTCACAATGAGTTTGTTAACAAGACTTGATCAACCTTGTTAGTGAGTTCATTTTGATGATCACGAGATGGATGAAACTAGAAGCACAACCTTCTATACCCTCTTTATATCTTCCGTTATTTAGTAGAAATAAAGTAAAAAAATATTTTTTTGTCTGTTTCCTGACGTATCCGTGCAATATAAAAATATCCCGAAAATAGAAGTCCTTAGAATGCCATGCCAATTTAATATGATTTTTTCGGGAATATCTGAGGATTTACTGTGCAAAAATTATGATGGGGGGAGCTGCCACCTGGCCACGAGGGTGGAGGGCGCGCCCTACCCCCCTAGACGCGCCCCCCTGCCTCGTGGGCCCATGGTGGCCCTCCTCCGCTTATCCCTGCACCCATCTCCTTCCTCTGCCTCACACAAACACGAAAAAACAACTCAAGCACGAGTTCCAGCCCCCGTTGCTATGATTTTCGATCTCCTTGCTCAAAGCACCTCTCACAAAACTGCTTGGGGAGATTGTTCCTTGGTATGTGACTCCTCCATTGGTCCAATTAGTTTTTGTTCTAGTGCTTTATTTATTGCAAATTTGTGCTGCATAGGTGACCATGTTCTTGAGCTTGCATGTCAAATTTATATGGTTCTAAGTAGTTCCAATGCTTTATATAGGCTCTAGGCACTTGTGGGAGCTGTCACTATCAATTTTATTGAAGTTGGTTCACTTTTATTTGAAGTTACTAAAAATTTCAGAAATTTTCCAGAGGAAACAATATGTTTAGGAGGATGTTCCAAGGTGGTCCTTCAAGGAAGCAAGGTCCCAGGCTTGCAATACGTGATGCTGATGAGGAACCACCAAGAGACACTCCTATGAGGCCCTGTGAATGGCCTTTGGAAAATTTTATGAATCAAGTGGGAATCAAAGAAGAATTTAGTGCATATTTGAGTAACGCTGGTCTTGAGGACTTTGAAGCTGACAAATGCCCCCCAGTATCATGATCTCACAAGTTCATTTGTGAGGAGGTTTGAGTTTTCATCTTCGCGTAATTCTCCTTCAGTCATGTTTGACCTTTATGACAAATCTTATACCATGGACTTAGAGGATTTTACTTCTGCTTGCAAACTTCCATCTTAGGGTAATGTCAGGGATCCCCCTAAATCTGAATATAGAGACTTTCTTGCTAGAATAACTTTGGGGGAATCTAGAGATATAACAGAAGCTACTATAGGGAGCATTCACTTTCCTGCTATACATTATTTTGCTCTCTTCATAGGTAGATGCATAAATGCTAAGGATGAATCATGTCACATGTGTGTCCCTGACCTCAGTATTCTGAGGAGTGCTGTGTTAGGAGACCAATCTTATCATATGGGAGCCATTGTAGCTCGCAGGTTGCATCAGAATAGACATAGCTGAGATTTCTTTGGAGGAATTTATGCAACCCGCTTAGCTAATTTTCTTGAGATAGACATTCGTGAGGCTGATATGGAGTTACCCCCTTCTTATTTGGATTTTGATTCTATGGTTTCCCACCAGTTTGTTGAGAGGACTGAACCACCTCTCCAGTATCGACTAATCTTTAACAAACGTCATGTAGTCCATATTGCTCTTCCTGCTCCTGCCTTCTTTGATTTTCAGACAAAAGGAAGATATACTATTACCAGAGAGGAGGCAGATGAGTATGAGAGGAGAGCGGAGGCTGTTCAACGCCACGCTGCAGCTCAGGCGGCGGTAGCCGCTGCATCGCAGTACGACCCCAGCTTCACCTACGGGTATCCGCCAGGCTATCCCTGGCAATAGACCAACTTAGGCCAAAATCCTAAGCTTGGGGGAGTACGTATTTCTCACCGACATTACATTTATGTTCACACACACTCATTGCTAGATGTCGGTGCTCATACTCTTTCATTGTATTATCCATGTTAGTTTAACTTTGTTTTTCTGCTTTCTTCTTGTGTGTTTGTTAAACTTTAAGAAAAAACCAAAAAATTAGTTAGTTTACTTTCCATGCTTGTAGTAGAATTAAAATGAAAATCCAAAAATATTTCCCGTTCTTCTTTTACTTGTTGGGAGCTTTCCCGTGTAAATAGTTTTTATTTCTTTTCCTGTCTTTGGGGGTCGACAAGACCATATTGAAAATGCTTAGTGGCTCTTATATGCATGATTGTTTATTTAATTTAGAGCCCATATTACTTGTCTTCTCTTGAGTTGAATGCTTGCAGATTCCAGCTTAGTCCAATGCACGTGCGCTCTTATTATTATACACATCCTTCGGTCGTGAAAGTGAAAGGCAATAATGATGATATATGATGGACTTATTGGGATGAGAAAAGCTGGTATGAACTCGACCTCTCTTGTTTTTGTAAATATGATGATTCATCGTTCCTGGTTCAGCTATTATGAAGTAAACATATTTGCAATGACATTTAGAGATTATAGTTGCTTGTGCCATGCTTGATTATCTATGAGTTATAATGGTTTACCTTGCGTGCCAACATGCTATTAGAACGATTATGATGTGGTATGATGGGATGGTATCCTCCTTTAAATGTATTGAGTGACTAGACTTGGCACATGTTCACGCATGTAGTTGAATCAAATCAACATAGCCTTCATGATATTTATGTTCATGGTGGACTATATCCTACGCATGCTTGTATTCGGTGTAAATTAATTTTAATGCATGTTTACGACTGTTGTCGCTCTCCCAGTTGGTCGCTTCCCAGTCTTTTGCTAGCCTTCACCTGTACTAAGCGGGAATACTGCTTGTGCATCCAAACTCCTTAAACCCCAAAGTTATTCCATATGAGTCCACTATACCTTCCTATATGCGGTATTTACCTGCCGTTCCAAGTAAATTTGTATGTGCCAAACTCTAAACTTTCAAATAAACATTCTGTTTTGCATGCTTGAATAGCTCATATGTCAACTAGAGCTGCCCTTATCTTCCGTGTTAGGCGGGTTATTCTCAAGAGGAGTGGACTCCGCTCCTCATTCATGAGAAAATGGCTGGTATCCGAGATGCCTAGTCCCATGCTTCGTGCAAACTAAATCAAAATAACTGCAAACAAAACTCCCCCTAGGACCCGTTGAATGTTGGAGGCACTTGTTGTTTAGAGCAAGCCATGGATTGATGCTTGTGGAGGAGGGGAGTATAAACTTTACCATTCTGTTTGGGAACCACCTATAATCTATTTAGCATGGAAGATAGCGTCGTCTTTTAGTTGTTATGTTGACAATGAGAGTATGCCGCTCAAAATATAATTTATCTCTATTTCAAAACCGAGATCTGGCACCTCTACAAATCCCTGCTTCCCTCTGTGAAGGGCCTATCTATTTACTTTTATGTTGAGTCATCACCCTTCTTATTAAAAGCACCCGCTGGAGAGCACACTATCGTTTGCATTCATTATAATTGGTTTATATTGGGTATGACTTGACTGGATCTCTTTTACCATGAATTACAATATTTAGTCAGTCCTTGATCTTTAAAGGTGCTCTGCATTTATGTTTTGCAGTCTCGGAAAGGGCTAGCGAGATACCATTTTGTTATATCATGTTATGATTATTTTGAGAAAGTGTTGTCATCCATGTTTTATTATTATGGCTCGCTAGCTGATTATGCTATTGATATGAGTAATTGTGAGACCTATGTGTTATTGTGAGTATGGTTAGTTCATAATATTGGCTGAAACTTGAATGCTGGCTTTTCATGTTTACAACAACAAGAGCAAACAGAGTTTGTAAAAGTTTTTCTTTTTCTCTTTCAGTTTGTCAACTGAATTGCTTGAGGACAAGAAAGGGTTTAAGCTTGGGGGAGTTGATACGTCTCCGTCGTATCTACTTTTCCAAACACTTTTGCCCTTATTTTGGACTCTAACTTGTATGATTTGAATGGAACTAACCCGGACTTACGTTGTTTTCAGCAGAACTGCCATGGTGTTGTTTTTTGTGCAGAAAATAAAAGTTCTCGGAATGACCTGAAACTCCATGGAACACCTTAGAAAAAACAATAAAAAATCCTCGCAAAAGATGAAGACCAGGGGCCCACACCCTGCCCACGAGGGTGCCCCCCTGGGCGCGCCCCCCTACCTCGTGGGCCCCCTGGTGGCCCTCCGACGCCAACTCCAACTCCATATATTGGCTTTCGGGGATAAAAAAATCAGAGAGAAGAAATCATCGTGTTTTACGATATGGAGCCGTCGCCAAGCCCTAATCTCTCTCGGGAGGGCTGATCTGGAGTCCGTTCGGGGCTCCGGAGAGGGGGATTCGTCGCCGTCGTCATCATCAACCATCCTCGATCACCAATTTCATGATGCTCACTGCCGTGCCTGAGTAATTCCATCGTAGGCTTGCTGGATAGTGATGGGTTGGATGAGATTTATCATGTAAACGAGTTAGTTTTGTTAGGGTTTGATCCCTAGTATCCATTATGTTCTGAGATTGATGTTGCTATGACTTTGCTATGCTTAATGCTTGTCACTAGGGCCCGAGTTCCATGATTTGAGATCTGAACCTATTATATTTTCATGAATATATGTGTGTTCTTGATCCTATCTTGCAAGTCTATAGTCACCTACTATGTGTTATGATCCGGCAACCCCAAAGTGACAATAATCGGGACCACTCCCGGTGATGACCATAGTTTGAGGAGTTCATGTATTCATTATGTGCTAATGCTTTGTTCTGGTTCTCTATTAAAAGGAGGCCTTAATATCCCTTAGTTTCCAGTAGGACCCCGCTGCCATGGGAGGGTAGGACAAAAGATGTCATGCAAGTTATTTTCCATAAGCACGTATGACTATATACGGAATACATGCCTACATTACATTGATGAACTGGAGCTAGTTCTGTGTCACCCTATGTTATGACTGTTACATGACGAACCGCATCCGGCATAATTATCCATCGCTAATCCGGTGCCTATGAGTTTTCCATATACTGGTTCACGTTTATTTACTTTTCCGTTGCTACTGTTACAATCACTACAAAATACCAAAAACATTACTTTTGATGTCTTTACTTTTGTTACCGTTACCACCACTATCATATTACTTTGCTACTAGACACTTTCTTGCAGATACTAAGTTTCCATGTGTGGTTGAATTGACAACTCAGCTGCTAATACTTGAGAATATTCTTTGGCTCCCCTTGTGTCGAATCAATAAATTTGGGTTGAATACTCTACCCTCGAAAATTGTTGCGATCCCCTATACTTGTGGGTTTATCAAGACCTTTTTCTGGCTCCGTTGCCGGGGAGCATAGCTCTATTCTTTGAGTCACTTGGGATTTATATCTGCTGGACATTATGAAGAACTTGAAAGACGATCGAACTACTATTTTGCCCTCAACTACGAGGGGAGGTAAGGGACTGCCATCTAGCCTTGCACTAGATTCTCCTTCTGTTATGAGTAAGTTTGCGACACCTAAATGTACTACTGCTATAAATTCTGGTACCCCAAAAATCTACCAAAATTAGGAAAAATAAACAACTTGTATAGGAATACATTGCAAAAAGAATCAGAACCGTTTGATCTTCCAGTAAAAAATGTAAAATCATGCACTACAGCCAAAGTTTCTGTCCTACACCATACAAACCAACAAGCATTGTAAACATCCTAAAGGCAAACCTTGGCACATTATTTTTATAATACAATGGAATCGTACAAGGGGATAATTATTTTTGTTGAAACGTTTCTGTAATCAAGATTCACAAAGTTTCCGTGAGCATGAACAAAGTTCAAGGAGCTCTCCCACTTCAACAATGCTTGTCTTTCTCACTTTCACTTTCCTTTTTGAAAAGTTTTGGGTTCCCTTCTTTATTTTTTTGTTTTTAGACTATATAAAAGCACTCAAAAGAAATAAATGACTCACTAAAACTTCCGGGTAGTCTCCCTGGGAGCGCTTTCTTTAAAGCCATTAAGCTAGGCTAACTCTCTTCCTATGGTATATCAAAGCCAATTTTAATTAATAATGATTTTTAATTTAGTAGTGAGCACAAAGTAACATATATCATGCAACAACGAAGTCTAACTCTCTTCCTATGCATCGGCATGTCATAAAAGAACAATTCATGCACACCAAGTAAAGGCCAATGCATAGTATAAGCAGTTTCTTGCAATTTTATCATATTGGAAACATAGAGAGGTGAAGATATAGTTCCTCTCTCATAATAATTGCAAGTAGGAGCAGCAAGCACATGCATATTACATTCATCAAAATCATCATGTGTAGTAGTGAAAGGCAACCTATCAATATAATCCTTAATAAGCACAAACTTCTACGATATAGTGTAGTCGTGAGAATTCAAAAAGATAATAGGACTATCATGCGTGGGTGCAATAGCAACAATTTCATGTTTAACATAAGGAACTATAGAAAGTTCATCTCCATAAGCATAATTCATATTGGCATCTTGGCCACAAGCATAGCAAGCATCATCAAAAAGGGATATTTCAAGAGAATCAACGGGATCATAACAATCATCATAGCAATCATCATAACAATCATCCTTCGGTAAGCACGAAGGGGAATTAAACAATGTATGAGTTGAAGAGTTACTCTCATTAGAAGGTGGGCACGGGTAGCTAATCCGTTCTTCCTCCTTTTTTTCGCTCTCCTCCTCATCTTTTTCATCCAATGAGCTCACAATTTCATCAATTCCTTCTTCCATAGGCTCCTGCAAAATATTAGTATCTTCTTGGACAACGGATAATTCCTCAATATATGGTTTAGCATAGGCATTAGAAGAATAATTGTCATAACAATATTCAAGTATGGCAAAATTTTCAGATTTGTAAAGAGTGGCATCATACTTTTCAATCAAAGAAGCAATTTCATAAGCACCCTTAAAAGCAACAAATTCTTCAATTTGTTGAACATCATAGTAATTATAAACACCCTTAGCATACGAAGATACGATCCCATTATCAATAAACTCACATTGGTAGGGAAGGTGTTTCTTACAGTACAACAAGTATAATCATATATTTCACATAAATTCCAAGCATAGCATTGCAAACGATGAATTTGATCCAGTAAAAGTTTCCCTTTTTCAGATATACGGTGTCGCACATAACAAGCATGCTAGTGGGGGTTTTAGCACCAGCACAAAGGGATCAAAGATGATCCAAGTAAAAAGCTTCAGGAGTGTGATAGATTTTGATTGGTTCTTCAACCATTGGTTCAGTAGGTACAAGTGATTTTTTTGGTATTTTGCATTTCCTACCCATTACTAAAGATTACTTAGTGATAAAGCAAACAAGCACACACAAGAATATTCACCCCATGCTATGACTCCCCGGCAACGGCGCCAAAAAAAAAGTCTTGATAACCCACAAGTGTAGGGGATAATTGTAGCCTCTTTCGATAAGTAAGAGTGTCGAACACAACGAGGAGCTAAAGGCAGAGCAAATATTCTCTCAAGTCCTATATGCCACTGATACGACTCTACGCACGCTTAGTGTTCGCTTTACCTAGAACAAGTATGAAACTAGAGTACTTTGTAGGTGTTGTTGGATAGGTTTGCAAGATAATAAAGAGCACGTAAATATAAACTAGTGGCTGTAAAAAAAGCAATAAAGTAAATATAGCGTGTGTGGAGAAGTGGTGGTAGGAGTTGTGAAATTGTCTCTAAGCAATTGACTACTTTACTAGACTGATAGCAAGTTTTATGTGGGAGAGGCATAAGCTAACATACTTTCTCTTCTTGGATCATATGCACTTATGATTGGAACTCTAGCAAGCAACTACTAAAGATCATTAAGGTAAAACCCAACCATAGCATTAAACTATCAAGTCCCCTTTATCCCCTACGCCACAACCCCCTTACTCAGGTTTATGCTTCTGTCACTCAAGCAACCCACTATAAGCGAATCATGAACATATTAAAATACCCTACAACGAGAATCCCTCACGCTTGCGCGGCACAGAGGGCACAATAGGATAGCAACAACCACAAGCAAATTAAACCAATCATAGCAATTCATCAATCACCGGTAGGACAACGAAAATCTAGTCAGACATCATAGGATGGCAACACATCATTGGATAATAATATGAAGCATAAAGCACCATGTTCAAGTAGAGGGTATAGCGGGTTGCGAGAGAGTGGACCGCTGAATATAGATGGGGGAAGGTGATGGAGATGTTGGTGAAGATGGCGGAGGTGTTGGTGTAGATCGCAGTGGTGATGATGGCCCCCGGCGGTGTTCCGGCGCCACCGGAAGAAAGGGGGAGAGAGTCCCCTTCTTCTTCTTCTTCTTCTTCTTCTTCTTCTTCCTTGACCTTCTCCCTAGATGGGAGAAGGGTTTCCCCTCTGGTCCATGGCCTCCATGGCTTGGGAGGGGCGAGAGCCCCTCCGAGATTGGATCTGTCTCTCTGTCTCTCTGTTTCTGCGTTCTCCGGCTCTGCCCTTTCACTGTTTCTTTTATATCCAGAGATCCGTAATTCCGATTGGATTGAAACCTTTGCCCAGATATTTTTTCCAGAAATTAGCTTTCTTGCAGCCAAAGAAGAGCGTCAATCACCTTACGAGGGGCCCACGAGGGTTAGGGGCGCCGCCAGTGTGGGCAGGCGCATCCCCCTGCCTTGTGGCCACCTCGGGCACCGTCTCGCATTGATTTTACTTCCCAGAAATCATAAATATTCCAAAAATAAAATCCGTCCGTTTTTATCCCGTTTGGACTCCGTTTGGTATTGGGTTTCTGCGAAACATAAAACATGCAACAAACAGGAACTGGCACTAGGCACTGGATCAATATGTTAATCCCAAAAATAATATAAAAAGTTGCCAAAAGTATATGAAAGTTGTAGAATATTGGCATGAAATGATCAAAAACTATAGATACGATGGAGACGTATCAGATGGCTCCAGGACTAAGTCCTTTCACTAGGACAACTGTCGTGACTATTCCACGACACACGGCGGTGAGCATCATGACATTGGTGATGGAGGATGGTTGATGATGACGACGGCGACGGATTCCCCTCTCTGGAGCCCCGAATGGACTCCAGATCAGCCATCCCGAGGAAGAACAGGGATTTGCGGTGGCTCCGTATCATAAAACGCGATGAATCCTTCTCTTTGTATTTTTTCTCCCCGAATGTGAAATATGGAGTTGGAGTTGGGGTCGGTGGAGGTCTGCTACCTCTTGAGCACTGTGTTGGATTTCCCCAAAGAGGAGAGGATGATGTAGCAAAGTAGCGTAAGTATTTCCCTCAGTTTTTGAGAACCAAGGTATCTAGGTATCAATCCCTCGTACCTACACAAAACGATAGCTACTCGCAACCTCTTGAGCACTACATTGGATTTCCTCGAAGAGGAGAGGATGATGCAGCAAAGTAGCGTAAGTATTTCCCTTAGTTTTTGAGAACCAAGGTATCAATCTAGTAGGAGACCACGCACAAGTCCCTCGTACCTACACAAAACGATAGCTACTCGCAACCAACGCGATTAGGGGTTGTCAATCCCTTCACGTTCACTTACGAGAGTGAGATCTGATAGAGATGATAAATAATATTTTTGGTATTTTTGATAGATAGATGCAAAGTGAAAAGTAAAAGGCAAAGTAAAAACAAAGCAAGTAAATAAAGCGATAGAGATTGATATGATGAGAATAGACCCGGGGGCCATAGGTTTCACTAGTGGCTTCTCTCAAGAGCATAGATATTCTACGGTGGGTGAACAAATTACTGTTGAGCAATTGACAGAATTGAGCATAACTATGAGTATATCTAGGAAATGATCATGCATATAGGCATCACGTCCGAGACAAGTAGATCGAAACAATTCTGCATCTACTACTATTACTCCACTCATCGACTACTATCCAGCATGCATCTAGAGTATTAAGTAAAAAACAGAGTAACGCTTTAAGCAAGATGACATGATGTAGAGGGATAAATTCATGCAATATGATAAAAACCCCATCTTGTTATCCTCGATGGCAACAATATAATATGTGCCTTGTAACCCTTTCTATCACTGGGTAAGGACACCGCAAGATTGAACCCAAAGCTAAGCACTTCTCCCATTGCAAAAAATACCAATCTAGTTGGCCAAACCAAAAAGGATAATTCGAAGAGACTTGCAAAGATAACTCAATCATACATAAAAGGATTCAGAGAAGATTCAAATATTTTCCATAGATAAGTTGGATCATAAACCAACAATTTATCGGTCTCAACAAACACACCACTAAAAGAAGATTACATCGAATAGATCTCCACGAGAGAGGGGGAGAACATTGTATTGAGATCCAAAAAGAGAGAAGAAGCCATCTAGCTACTAGCTATGGACCCGAAGGTCTGAAGTAAACTACTCACACTTCATCGGAGGGGCTATGGTGTTGATGTAGAAGCCCTTCGTGGTGGATGCCCCCTCCGGCGGAGCTCCGGAACAGGCCCCAAGATGGGATCTCGTGGATACAGAAGGTTGCGGCGGTGGAATTAGGTTTTGGCTCCTCGTCTGGTCGTTTGGGGATACGTAGGTATATATAGGAGGAAGGATTACGTCGGTAGAGCAACAGGGGGCCCACGAGGTAGGGGGCGCGCCCAGGGGGGACGCCCTCCACCCTCGTGACTGCCTCTGGCACTTCTTGGAGTAGAGTCCAAGTCTCCTGGATCACGTTCGGTGAGAAAATCATGTTCCCGAAGGTTTCATTCCGTTTGGACTCCGTTTGATAATATGTTTCTTCGAAACACTGAAATAGTCAAAAAACAACAATTCTGGGCTGGGCCTCCGGTTAATAGGTTAGTCCCAAAAATAATATAAAAGTGGAAAATAAAGCCCAATATAGTCCAAAACAGTAGATAAAGTAGCATGGAGCAATTAAAAATTATAGATACGTTGGAGATGTATCAGGCATCCCCAAGCTTAATTCCTGCTCGTCCTCGAGTAGGTAAATGATAAAAAAGAATTTTTGATGCGGAGTGATACTTTGGCATAATTTCAATGTAAATCTTCTTAATTGTGATATGAATATTCAGATCCGAAAGATTCAAGACAAAAGTTCATATTGACTTAGAAAATAATAATACTTCAAGCATACTAATGAAAGCAATCATGTCTTCTCAAAATAACATGGCCAAAGAAAGTTATCCCTACAAAATCATATAGTCTGGCTATGCTCCATCTTCCCCACATAAAATATTTAAATCATGCACAACCTCAATGACAAGCCAAGCAATTGTTTCATACTCATGACATTCTCAAAACTTTTTCAATCTTCACGCAATACATGAGTGTGAGCCATGGATATAGCACTATGTGGAATAGAATGGTGGTTGTGGAGAAGACAAAAAGGAGGGGAGATAGTCTCACATCAACTAGGCGTATCAAATGGCGATGGAGATGCCCATCAATAGATATCAATGTGAGTGAGTAGGGATTGCCATGCAACGGATGCACTAGAGCTATAAGTATATGAAAGCTCTACAAAAGAAACTAAGTGGGTGTTCATCCAACTTGCTTGCTCACGAAGACCTAGGGCATTTTGAGGAAGCCCATCATTGGAATATACAAGCCAAGTTCTATAATGAAAAATTCCCACTAGTATATGAAAGTGACAAAATGAGAGACTCTCTATCATGAAGATCTTGGTGCTACTTTGAAGCACAAGTGTGGTAAAAGGATAGTAGCATTGTCCCTTCTCTCTTTGTCTCTCATTTTTTTTGTTTGGGCCTTTCTCTTTTTTTTGGCCTCTTTTTTTAATTTTTCGTGCGGAGTCTCATCCTGACTTATGGGGGAATCATAGTCTCCATCATCCTTTCCTCACTTGGGACAATGCTCTAATAATGATGATCATCACACTTTTATTTTTCGTACAACTCAATAATTACAACTCGATACTTAGAACAAATTATGACTCTATATGAATGCCTCTGGCGGTGTATCGGGATATGCAATGAATCATGAGTGACATGTATGAAAGAATTATGAACGGTGGCCTTGCCACAAATACGATGTCAACTACATGATCATGCTAGAAATATGACAATGATGAAGCGTGTCATAATAAACGGAACGGTGGAAAGTTGCATGGCAATATATCTCGGAATGGCTATGGAAATGCCATGATAGGTAGGTATGGTGGCTGTTTTGAGGAAGGTATATGGTGGGTGTATGATACCGGCGAAAAGTGTGCGGTATTAGAGAGGCTAGCAAAGGTGGAAGGATGGGAAAAAGTGCGTATAATCCATGGACTCAACATTAGTCATAAAGAACTCATATACTTGTTGCAAAAATCTAGAAGTTATCAAAGCAAAGTATTACGTGCATGCTCCTAGGGGGATTGATTGGTAGGAAAAGACCATCACTCGTCCCCAACCGCCACTCATAAGGAAGACAATGAATAAATAAAACATGCTCCGAGTTCATCACATAACGGTTCACCATACGTGCATGCTACGGGAATCACAAACTTCAACACAAGTATTCTTTTAATTCACAACTACTTAACTAGCGTGACTCTAATATAACCATCTTCATATCTCAAAACAATTATCAAGCATCAAACTTATCTTAGTATTCAACGCACTCAAAAGAAAGTTTCACACATCTTGAACACCAAGTATATTAACATTAAGCAAATTACCATGCTATTAATGACTCTCAAAATAATCTAAGTGAAGCATGAGAGATCAATAGTTTCTTCAAAACAAATCCACCACCGTGCTCTAAAAGATATAAGTGAAGCACTAGAGCAAAAATTATCACGCTCAAAAGATATAAGTGAAGTACTATGAGCAAAACTATCAAGCTCAAAAGATATAAGTGAAGCACATAGAGTATTCTAACAAATTCCAATTCATGTATGGCTCTCTCAAAAGGTGTGTACAGAAAGGATGATTGTGGTAAACTAACAAGCAAAGACGCAAATAATACAAGACGCTCCAAGCAAAACACATATCATGTGGTGAATAAAAATATAGCTCCAAGTAAATTACCGATGGAAGTGGACGAAAGAGGGGATGCCTTCCGGGGCATCCCCAAGCTTTGACTTTTTGGTGTCCTTGGATTATCTTGGGTGTGCCATGGGCATACCCAAGCTTAGGCTCTTTCCACTCCTTGTTCCATAATCCATCAAAAGAATTCACCCAAAACTTGAAAACTTCACAACACAAAACTCAACAGAAATCTCATGAGCTCCGTTAGAGAAAGAAAACAAAGAACTACTTAAGATACTGTAATGAACTCATTATTTATTTATATTGGTGTTAAACCTACTGTATTCCAACTTCTCTATGGATTATAAACTATTTTACTAGCCATAGATTCATCAAAATAAGCAAACAACACCCGTAAAACAGAATCTGTCAAAAACAGAACAGTCTGAGGCAATCCGTAACTAACGCAAACTTATGGAACTCTAAAAATTCTACCAAAATAGGAAGTCCTGGAAAATTTGTTTATTGAACAGAAGCAAAAAGAATCAATGCAAAAGCACGTTCCCGTGATTTAACAAAATTATATTCGTGCGTGCAAAGTTTCTGTTTTTCAGCAGAATCAAATCAACTATCATCGTAGGTTATCCTATAGGTTCTACTTGGCACAAACACTAACTAAAAGATAAAACCACATCCAAACAGAGGCTATATGGATTATTTATTCCTAAACATAAGCAAAACAAAAAACAAAAATAAAATTGGGTTGCCTCCCAACAAGCGCTATCGTTTAACGCCCCTAGCTAGGCATAAAAGCAAGGATAGATCTAGGTATTGCCATCTTTGGTAGGCAATCCATAAGTGGCTCTCATGATAGATTCATATGGTAATTTTATTTTCTTTATAGGGAAGTGTTCCATGCCCTTCTTTAAGGTAAATTGGAATCGAATATTCCCTTCCTTCATATCAATAATTGCACCAATCGTTCTAAGGAAAGGTCTACCAAGAATAATAGGACATGAAGGATTGCAATCTATATCAAGAACGATAAAATCTACGGGCACATAATTCCTATTTGCAACAATAAGAACATCATTAATTCTTCCCATAGGCTTTTTAATAGTGGAATCCGCAAGATGCAAGTTTAGAGAGCAATCATCAAAATCACGGAAATCTAGCAAATCACATAAAGTTTTGGGAATAGTAGAGACACTAGCACCCAAATCACACAAAGCATGAAACTCATAATCTTTAATTTTAATTTTAATAGTAGGTTCCCACTCATCATAGAGTTTTCTAGGGATAGAAACTTTCAACTCAAGTTTTTCTTCATAAGATTGCATCAAGGCATCAACAATGTGTTCGGTAAAGGCCTTATTTTGACTATAAGCATGAGGAGAATCTAGCACGGATTGCAACAAGGAAATACAACCAATTAAAGAGCAATTTTCATAATTAAATTCCTTGAGATCCAAAATAGTGGGTTTAGCAACATCTAGGTTTTTATTTCTTTCAATCCCACTTTCATCAATTTCATCATCAAGATCTAGAAACTCCGAATTCTTAGAACGCCTTCTAGGTAAAGGAAGATCATATTCAGTTTCATCAAGATTCATATTGCAAAACAAAGATTTAATGGGGGACACATCAATAACTTTTAGATCTTCATCTTGATTTTCATAGGAATTGGAAGAACACGCTTTAATAAAGGCATCTTTGGAAGCACGCATCCTAGCGGTTCTTTCTTTGCACTCATCAATGGAAATTCTCATGGCTTTGAGAGACTCATTGATATCATGCTTAGGAGGAATAGATCTAAGCTTTAAAGAATCAATTTCAAGAGAAATTCTATCAACGTTCCTAGCCAAATCATCAACTTTAAGAAATTTCTCTTAAAGCAAAGCATTAAAATTCTTTTGTGAATTCATAAACTCTTTAACACTACTCTCAAATTCAGAGGGAATCTTATTAAAATTTCCATAAGATTTGTTGTAGGAATTTCCATAATTATTAGAAGGATTACTAGGATAAGGCCTAGGATTAAAATTCCCTCTATACGCGTTGTTTCCAAAACTATTCCTACCAAAAAAATTCACATCCATAGATTCATTATTATTCTCAAGCAAGGTAGACAAAGGCATATCATTGGATCAAGAGGAGTATTTTTAGGAGCAAACATCTTCATAAGTTCATCCATCTTTTCACTCAAAACATTGATTTCTTCTATAGCATGCACTTTTTTACTAGAAGATCTTTCGGTGTGCCATTGAGAATAATTAGCCATAATATTATCAAGCAATTCGGTAGCATCTCCTAACGTAATTTCCATAAACGTGCCTCCCGCGGCCGAATCTAAAAGATTTCTAGAAGCAAAATTCAATCCGGCATAAAAATTTTGTATGATCATCCATAAATTCAAACCATGAGTAGGGCAATTGTGAAGCATGAATTTCATTCTTTCCCAAGATTGGGCAACATGCTCATGATAAAGTTGTTTAAAATTCATGATATCGTTCCTCAGAGTGATGATCTTAGCGGGAGGAAAATACTTAGAGATAAAAGTATCTTTGCACTTGTTCCAAGAATCAATACTATTTTTAGGCAAAGACGAAAACCAAACTTTAGCATGATCTCTAAGAGAAAATGGAAGTAACTTCAACTTGACAATGTTGTTATCCGTATCTTTCTTCTTTTGCATATCACACAAATCAACAAAATTATTTAGATGAGTAGCGGCATCTTCACTAGGAAGGCCGGCGAATTTATCTTTCATAACAAGATTCAGCAAAGCGGTATTGATTTCACAAGACTCATCATTATTAAGAGGAGCAATCCGAGTACTAAGGAAATCATTATTATTGGTATTCGAGAAGTCACACAATTTGGTATTATCTTGCGCCATGGCAACAAGTAATCCAACACACAAGCAAACAGAAAGGCAACGAGAAAAAGGCAAACGGGAAAGAGAGGAGGAGATTGGGAAAGAGAGGGCGAATAAAACGGCAAGGGTGAAGTGGGGGAGAGGAAAACGAGAGGCAAATGGCAAATAATGTAATGCGAGAGATAGGGATTGTGATGGGTACTTGGTATTGTTGACTTGCTTGCGTGAGCCTCCCCGGCAACGGCGCCAGAAATTCTTCTTGCTACCTCTTGAGCACTGCGTTGGATTTCCCCGAAGAGGAGAGGATGATGCAGCAAAGTAGCGTAAGTATTTCCCTCAGTTTTTGAGAACCAAGGTATCAATCCAGTAGGAGACCACGCACAAGTCCCTCGTACCTACACAAAACGATAGCTACTCGCAACCAACGCGATTAGGGGTTGTCAATCCCTTCACGGTCACTTACGAGAGTGAGATCTGATAGAGATGATAAATAATATTTTTGGTATTTTTGATAGATAGATGCAAAGTGAAAAGTAAAAGGCAAAGTAAAAACAAAGCAAGTAAATAAAGCGATAGAGATTGATATGATGAGAATAGACCCGGGGGCCATAGGTTTCACTAGTGGCTTCTCTCAAGAGCATAGATATTCTACGGTGGGTGAACAAATTACTGTTGAGCAATTGACAGAATTGAGCATAATTATGAGTATATCTAGGTAATGATCATGTATATAGGAATCACGTCCGAGACAAGTAGATCGAAACGATTCTGCATCTACTACTATTACTTCACTCATCGACCGCTATCCAGCATGCATCTAGAGTCTTAAGTAAAAAACAGAGTAACGCTTTAAGCAAGATGACATGATGTAGAGGGATAAATTCATGCAATATGATAAAAAAACATCTTGTTATCCTCGATGGCAACAATACAATACGTGCCTTGCAACACTTTCTGTCACTGGGTAAGGACACCGCAAGCTTGAACCCAAAGCTAAGCACTTCTCCCATTGCAAGAACTACCAATCTAGTTGGCAAAACCAAAAAGGATAATTCGAAGAGACTTGCAAAGATAACTCAATCATACATAAAAGAATTTAGAGAAGATTCAAATATTTTCCATAGATAAGGTGGATCATAAACCCACAATTCATCGGTCTCAACAAACACACCGCAAAAAGAAGATTACATCGAATAGATCTCCACGAGAGAGGGGGAGAACATTGTATTGAGATCCAAAAAGAGAGAAGAAGCCATCTAGCTACTAGCTATGGACCCGAAGGTCTGAAGTAAGCTACTCACACTTCATCGGAGGGGCTATGGTGTTGATGTAGAAGCCCTCCATGGTGGATGCCCCCTCCGGTGGGCTCCGGAACAGGCCCCAAGATGGGATCTCGTGGATACAGAAGGTTGCGGCGGTGGAATTAGGTTTTTGGCTCCTCGTCTGATCGTTTGGGGATACGTAGGTATATATAGGAGGGAGGAGTACGTCGGTGGAGCAACAGGGGTGCCACGAGGTAGGGGGCGCGCCAAGGGGGCGCCCTCCACCCTCGTGACCGCCTCTGGCACTTCTTGGAGTAGGGTCCAAGTCTCGTGGATCAAGTTTGGTGAGAAATTCATGTTCCCAAAGGTTTCATTCCGTTTGGACTCCGTTTGATATTCTGTTTCTTCGAAACACTAAACTAGGAAAAAAACAACAATTCTGGGTTGGGCCTCCGGTTAATAGGTTAGTCCCAAAAATAATATAAAAGTGGAAAATAAAGCCCAATATAGTCCAAAACAGTAGATAAAGTAGCATGGAGCAATCAAAAATTATAGATACATTGGAGACGTATCAAGGTCCAGGGGCCACGAGGCAGGGGCGCGCCTAGGGGGTAGGTCACGCCCCCACCCACGTGGATAGGGTGTGGGCTCCCTTCTGTTGATTCTTTCGCCAATATTTTTATTAATTCCAAATAGTGACTTCGTGAAGTTTCATCTCTGTTGGAAAAGGCAGTGTGATACGTCTCCAACGTATCTATATTTTTCTATTGTTCCATGTTGTTATATTATCATTCTTGGATGTTTTATAATCATTTTATATCGTTTTTTGGTACTAACCTATTGACATAGTGCCCAGTGCTAGTTGTTGCTTTCTGCATGTTTTTTACATCGCAGGAAATCAATATGAAACGGAGTCCAAACGCAACGAAACTCCTGGAGGATTTTTTGGGACAGAAGACATCCAGTGGGCCAAGGAAGCACCTCGAGGGTGGCTCGAGGGGAGCAGCACCCACCAGGGCGCGCCAGGAGGCCCAGGCGCGCCCTGGTGGGTGGTGCCCACCTCTGGTGCCCCCTGAACTGCCTCTTTGCTCTATCAATACCCCAATAGTCTAGAAACCCTAAGGGAGATGACGAAAATCAATTCCAGCTGCCGCAGAGTCTAGAACCACGAGATTCAATCTAGACACTGCCATGGAGGGGTTCACCACTTCCATTGGCGCCTCTCCTATTATGCGTGAGTAGTTCTTTGTAGACCTACGGGTTTGTAGTTAGTAGCTAGATAGCTTCATCTCTCTCTCTCTCTCTTGATTATCAATACAATGGTCCCTTGAAGATCCATATGATGTAAGTCTTTTTGCGGTGTGTTTGTTGGGATCCGATGAACTTTGAGTTTATGATCAGATCTATGTTTTTATCCATGAAAGTTATTTGAGTCTTCTTGGATCTCTTATATGCATCATTGCTTATAGCCTCGTATTTCTTCTCCGACATTTTGGTTTTGTTTGGCCAACTTGATCTATTTATATTGCAATGGGAAGAGGTCCTTTGTAGTGGGTTCGATCTTATGGTGCTTGATCCCAGTGACAGAAGGGGAACCGACACGTATGTAGCGTTGCTACAAAGGATAACAAGTGATACCTATATCTCTGCAATAGATAAACGGATCTCATCTACATCATGTCATCGTTATTATTGCGTTACTCCATTTCCCATGAACTTAATTCACTAGATGCATGTTGGATAGCGGTCGATGTGTGGAGTAATAGTAGTAGATGCAGGCAGGAGTCGGTCTACTAGTCTTGGACGTGATGCCTATATAATGATCATTGCCTGGATGTCGTCATGATTATTTGAAGTTCTATCAATTGCCCAACAATAATTGTTTTCCCACCATTTGCTATTTTTCTCGAGAGAAGCCACTAGTGAAACCTACGGCCCACGGGTTTCTTTTCATCATCTTTGCCTTTGTGATCTATTTTCCTTTGCATTTATTTTTAGATCTATTAAACCAAGAATACAAAAGTACCTTACTGCAATTTATTTGTTCCGCGATCTATTTATCCTACCTACCACTTTTACCTCACGTTATTTGCCTATCTTGAGGCACCATACCTGAAAGGGATTGACAACCCCTTTAACACGTCTGGTTGCGAGTATTTGTAATTTGTGTGCAGGTCTTGTTTACGTGGTGTGAGGAGGTTCTCCTACTGGTTCGATAACCTTGGTATCATCATTGAGGGAAATACCTACCATCGCTACACTGTATCATCCCTTCCTCTTTGGGGAAATACCGACGTAGTTCTAGCAGACATCAAAAGGAATTTCTGGCGCCGTTGCCGGGGAGGATCTTCAACATCAACCAGGTACCTAATCAGAAATCTCATCTCCTCGCAATTTATATTATTTTCCACTTGCCTCTCGTTTTCCTCTCCCCCACTTCGCAAAAAATTGCCGTTTTATTCGCCCTCTTTTTTGTTCGCTGTTTTCTTGTCAGATATGTTTTTTGGGTGCAATCTTGTTGCATAGTCATCATGACTCAAGAGAACACCAAGTTGTGTGATTTCTCAAATACCAACAACAATGATTTTATTAGCACTCCAATTGCTCCTCCCACCACTAGTGTGGAGTCTTGTGGTATTAATACTGCTTTGCTGAATCTTGTCATGAAAGATCAAATTGCTGGTACTCCTAATGAGGATGCCGTGTCCCATCTTAACACATTCGTGGAATTATGTCATATGCAAAAGAAAAATGATGTGGACAATGATGTTGTGAAGTTGAAATTATTTCCATTTTCTTTGCAAGGTCGTGCAAAAATTTGGTTTTCTTCTTTGCCTCGCAATAGTATCGATTCTTGGAACAAGTGCAAATATGCTTTTATCACTAAGTATTTTTCGCCCGCAAAAATTATTTCCCTTAGAACCCAGATCATGAATTTCAAGCAACTTTAACATGAGCATGTTGCACAATCTTGGTAAAGGATGAAATTGATGCTAAGGAATTTCCCAACTCATGGGTTAAATCTTTGGATGATCATACAAAAAATTTATGCGGATTGAATTTTGTTTCTCGTAATCTTTTAGATTCCGCCGTAGGGGTACTTTTATGGAAATTACTTTGGGTGAATCTACTAAATTGCTAGACAATATTATAGCAAATTACTCACAATGGCATACCGAAAGAGCTCCTACTAGTAAAAAACTCAACTCGGTAGAAGAAATAAATTCTTTGAGTGAAAAAGTTGATGCTCTTATGAAGTTGGTTGCTAATAAAAGTGATCCTATTAATTTTAATGATGTGCATTTGTCTACTTTGATTGAGCAAAATAGTGATGCCATAGATTTGAATTTTGTCTCGCGAAACAGTTTCAATAACAATGCTTATAGAGGTAATTTTAATCCTAGGCCTTTTCCTAGTAATTCCTCTAATAATTATGGTAATTCCTATGGTAATCCTACTTAATATAATAATAGAAACACCTATGATCTTGAGAACATTATTAAATAATTTATCAATACTCAAAAAGCTTCCAATACTTCGATAGAAGAAAAGTTCAATAAAATTAATGATTTGCCTAGAAGTGTTGAATAAATTTCTCGTGATGTAGAAACTCTCAAGATGGAAATTTTTGTGCCTAATGGTGAAGAATCAATTAAATCTCTTTATGTTTCTATGGATGAAAGTAAGAAAAGAAACGCTATACTTAGAGCTAAAAGAGATTTTTAGAAAGAGCATTTTCTAGTGATTACTATCATAAAAGTGATGAAGATCCTAAAATGATTGGTGTTTCTTCTATTGATTCTTTGTTTAGTAAATTTACGATTGATGAAAAAGGGACTGGAGAAGAGTCAACTTTAGTTAGAAGGCGTCCCTATGATTCGGAGGGTGAAAATCTTGTTGAGAAAATTGATAAAAGTGGGTATGAAGAGGTCAAGACTTTAACTAGTGATGTGCCCACTATTTTGGATTACAAAGACTTTAATTATGATAGTTGCTCTTTGGTTGATTGTATTTCTTTGTTGCAATCCATGATAAATTCACCCCATGCTTATGAACAAAATAAAGCTTTTACTAAACATATTGTTGATGCCATGATGAAAGCTTTTGAAGAAAAATTGGAATTCGAAGTTTTACTTCCTAGAAAATTGCATGATGAGTGGGAACCTACTATCAAAGTAAAGATTAAAAATTATGAGTGTGTTGCTTTATGTGACTTGGGTGCTAGTGTTTCTACAATTTCGAAATCTTCACGTGATGTGCTTGGTCTCACCAATATTGAAGAATGCTCTTTAAATTTGCACTTAGAGGATTCTACTATTAAAAAGCCTATGGGAAGAATTAATGATGTTCTCATTCTTGAAAATAGGAATTATGTGCCCATATATTTTATTGTTCTTTATATTGATCGCAATCCGTCTTGTCCAATTATTCTTGGTAGACCGTTTTTACGTACTATTGGTCCTGTGATTGATATGAAAGAAGGCAATATTACATTTCAATTTCCACTAAGGAAGGGAATGGAACACTTCTCTAGAACAAAAATTAGGCCACCATATGAATCAATCATGAGGGCATCTTATGGATCTAGAACCAAAGATGACAAAACTTAGATCCTACGCGTTATGCCTAGCTAGGGGCGTAAAACGATAGCGCTTGTTGGGAGGCAACCCAATGAATAAATTTTTTTTTGCTTTTTTGCTTCCTGTTCTTAAGTCTTAGCACAATTATGCTACTGTTATGATTGTGTTTTTTGTGTTTTAATTAGTGTTTGTGCCAAGCAAGGCCTTTGGGGAGACTTGGGTGAAAGTTGATTTGATCTTGCTGAAAAACAGAAACTTTTGCACTCATGAGATTATTTTTCATTTTTTACAGAAGAGTGCTTTTAAGTTGATTATTTTTTCATAAGATTAATAGACAAATTCCTCACGTCCAACAATTTATTTCAGAATTTTTGGAGTTACAGAAGTATTCAAAATATTCAGATTTCTACAAATTGTTCTGTTTTTGACAGATTCTATCTTCTTTGTGTTGTGTGCTTGTTTTGATGATTCTATTGTTTTATTTGATGAGTTTTTGACATAGAAAAGTTGGAATACAGTAGATATAATTCAAAAACAAAATAATAATAGGTTTTCTACAGTACTTATAGTAGTGGTTTGGTTTCTTATACTAACGGATCTCACAAAGGTTTTGTTTGAGTTTTGTGTGATTGAAGTTTTCAAGTTTTGGGTTATCTTACGATGGATGAAGGAATAAGGATAAGCAAAAGGCTAAGATTGGGGATTCCAGAGGCACCCCAAGATAATATACAAAGAAGTAGTAAGCAACTAAGCTTGGGGGTGCCCCCGAGTGGCATCCCTGCTTTCTTCTAACAACCATCGGTATTTTACTTGAAACTATATTTTTATTCGTCACATGATATCAGTTTTGCTTGGAGCGTCTTGTATGATATGAGTCTTTTCTTGTTTTGCTTTGTGTTTTAAGTGTTGAATCCTTTCTGGACACACCTTTTTGAGAAAGCCAAAAATTATGCCATGTTTGCTCCAATGCTTCACTTAAATTTTTAGAGCCATGGATTTGCTCTAGTACTTCACTTATATCTTTTTGAGCAGGGTGTGCTTTGTTAATTTTTAAGAAATGCTCTCATGATTCACGTAGATTTATTTGGGAGTTAGTAAATTTTTAAGAAATTCTCTCTTGCTTCACTTAGGTTATTTTGAGAGAAAGAAAAAATTATGCTCATGTTCTTCACTTATATTTGTTTGAGCTTATCAAAAGCAACATATGAAAATAGTCCCAAAGTGATAGATATCCAAGGAGGATATAATAAAAACTTTCATGAAGATCATTGAACAAAATAAACTTGATTCTTAGTAATGGTTTTGAGATATGACGATATGATATGTGAGTCATGTTGATGAGTAATTGTGCTTTAGTAAGAATATTGATGTTAAGGTTTGTGATTCCCTATGCAAGCATAAAAGTCAATAGTTATGCAATGAAATTTATATCCTACTTATGGTGCATTATTCGGTGTTACTTATGCTTAATGCTTGGGTACGAGATTTTTTGCTTTTTGGTTGGTCGCTTCTCAATCTTTTTGCTAGCCTTCATTTTGCACTTAGCATGAACACTACTTGTGCATCCAAAACCCTTTAAACCAGTTTTTGCCATATGAGCCCACTATACCTACCTATATGTGGTATTTCCATGCCGTTCTAAGCAAATTTTCATGTGCCATCTCTAATGGTCAAAATAAATTTCTCTTTTGTGTGCTCTACTGCTCGCGAAGCGGTAAAGGGTAGCCAATATTTTTGTAGCGACCAAACCTCAAACAGTCTGATCTCTGTGCATCAGTGTCATCCATGGATCGGTAATGCTAACATGCACAGTACTTGAAGGATTTATAACAGAGTAGCAATCACACACTTATTACATCGAATGTCTCCAAAGACAACTTATTACAATAAATATGGCTTAAGGCCATCTAATAACGATAACAGCGGAAGGCTTGGAAGATAAAGTGAGTCCATCAACTCCAACGGCATCACTGATTGAAAGATCATGACCTAAGGCACCTTACTCGTCTTTGAAAAGTCTGCAACATGAACGTTGCAGCCTGAAAACGGGTCAGCACATGGAATATGCTGGCAATGTAACACATAGAGAGTAATGAACAGAATAATGCTATCACTACATGCATATATGGCTGGTGGAAAGCTCTATGGTTACAGTTTTGCATAAAGCCAATTTTTTCCTACAACAAAGGAATAAATTTCATTTAACTATCATGGTGGTTGTTAAACATTGAGAAGATTCCTCCAACACAATCCCAATAAAGCTTCAACATTAAACCCAACAATTTAAATTAAGTAACATGATGAGATTCACATGATAATCCAAGTACTAGTTACTCAAAACATCCATAACCAGGGACACGGCTAACCATGATTAGTTTGTACACTCTGCAGAGGTTTGCGCACTTTTCCTTGCAAGACTCAATCTCCCCTGTTGGATTTCTCGCACTACATGGTGTTTGAGAAAGGATGACCGAGATACAGTCTTTCAGAAGCATTAACTCTTTACTCTGGGTAGATAGTACCAACCTACATCCCCTACGTCTGCTAGTCTACCACTGAAATAGGTCATGCAACATACTCAACTATGCTAGAGCCCATAGTAGCTTGCGGCTGCACACGGCAGTTTCTAGCGTGAATAATCTCATGATCCCTTTGAGCCTGGGTGGCAGTCCGTAGGAGAATCATACGGTACCCCGGGATTTCCAAAAATATAGGCAACACTGGGTTCCCTAGGTGCCTCAATCCACCCAGATGCAAATTACAATTGCCACCTTAAGTTAACCATTAATTAACAATACTCACATCTTTCATGGATACACTCACCCAATCCACGTCTACAAGCATAGCATAGCAATATAAGCAAACTATAAGTAACTCCCAAAGGTTTGATAATAAACAGGACAATAGGTTCTACCTCATCTACTTCCCAAAACCCACATATTAATCAGATCCTAACAATGAAATTTTTTGAGGATTGACCTATGCAATAAAACTAGGTAGTAAAGAGGTATGATCAAAGTGTTACTTGCCTTGCTGATGATCCGTGAAACCTAGAGACTCGTAGTAGCACACTGCGCACTCCGGGTATTCTATCGCAAACAAACAAGCATACAATAAGAACCCATCTAATGCATGGGTAAAACTCAAATAAGAGATCTAACCAGAAAGTTCAACTTAAGAACTCCGGTTTGCAAAAAGAATCAAATCAAACGAAGCAACGAAACTCAAACGACGAAAAGAAACAAGCTTCATCAACTAATCTGGACCTAAGTCAAATTTTACAGTAGAAAAAACTTGTTTAAGTTGGTTAAACGGAAAGAGGGTTTCGAGACGAAACTCTAGGCGCTTGAATCGCCTGATTCCGATAAACGAGCGAAAAGATAAACTAAAACGAAAGTCGGATCAGAAATCACGATCGAAAATAATCACGAAAAACCCGAGAAAAAGAAAAACTGACGAACAAGCTAATGAATGAACGTTCGTTGTTTGCGGCTAAACGGTGAAAACCGTTCGTTAAAACGAACGTACAGATGAACGCCCGCTAAATAAACTAAACCGAGAAAAACCGATGAACCGATCTAAAAAAATAAACCGAGGTTTCTAAAAAAAACGTATGGTTTTCCGAGGAAAACCGCGGCGGCGGCGGGGCTACCTCCGGTGGCGGCGGGGTCCGGCGAGGTGGTGGCGGCGGACGGCAGCGGCGGCGGCGGGGCGAGGCAACAGCGACGTCGGGCGGCGGGGTCGGCGGCATCGGCGTCGGGCGGCGGGGCGCGGGGCGGCGGCGACGATGACCAGCGGCGGTGGCGGTGGCAGCTTAGGGCTAGGGTTTGAGGGCACGGGGCGGCTGGGCTGGCGAGGCGACGGGGTCGCGGCTTATAACGGCCGGCCCGAGGTGTCCTGGCCGGGTACGGCCCGAACTCGGGTTTTTTTAATAATTCCGACGTGCAGAAAAAGAAAGAAAATAAATACTAACCGAACTCCAAAAATCCTGAAATAAATTACCCCGTCCTTGAAAAATAAGTCGGACAAGGTGAACATTTATTTGGGACTAAAATGCAATTTTGAAAAATGCGTATTTTTTCTAATCCAAATAAAATAGCGATAAAACTCTGAAATAAAATCTTATTTGATTTTATTATTAAAGCTCCAATATTTCTTTATTTTGGGGAAGTCATTTTATTCCCTCTCTCTTATTTTTATAAAAGAAATATACGAAGATAAAATAATTAAAATCAAAAGATCCTCTTTTCAAAATTTGAGAAAAACTCAAATATGAAAATAACGAAATCCCCAACTCTCTCCGTGGGTCCTTGAGTTGCGTAGAATTTCTAGGATCAAGCCAAAATGCAACAATATATGATATGCCATGATGATCTAATGTATAATATTCCAAATTGAAAATTTGGGATGTTACAAACCTACCCCCCTTAAGATGAATCTCGCCCTCGATATTCGGGTTCGCTAGAAAATAGGTGAGGGTGGTCCTTCCGTAGGTCTTCCTCTCGCTCCCAGGTGGCTTCATCCTCGGTATGGTGGCTCCATTGAACCTTGCAGAACTTGATAACCTTGCTGCGCGTGACTCGGCTGGCAAACTCGAGAATCTTGACTGGTTTCTCCTCATAGGTCAAATTGCTATCCAACTGAATCGCTTCCAGTGGCACTGTATCTCTCAGAAGAATATCAGCCATCTCTGCGTGGCACTTCTTCAACTGGGAAATGTGGAACACATCATGAACTCTTGACAATCCTTCAGGCAACTCCAGCTTGTAAGCAACTTCTCCCATACGTTCCAAAACTTTGTATGGTCCCACAAAACATGGTGCTAACTTTCCCTTAACTCCAAAAAGCTTAACTCCTCCAAGTGGGGATTCACGAAGATAAACTCTATCTCCAACTTCGTAAACTGTCTCCTTGCGTTTAGAATCCGCATAGCTCTTTTGTCTGGACTGGGCTACCTTGAGCCTATCGCGAATCAGCCTAACCTTCTCTTCAGACTCTTTAATCAAATCTGGTCCAAACAATTGGTGGTCTCCAACTTCATCCCACAACAACGGTGTCCTACACCTCCTTCCGTACAAAGATTCGAAAGGGGTCATCTTCAAACTAGATTGATAACTGTTGTTGTAAGAGAACTCTGCATATGGCAAATTCTTGTCCCAACTAGATCCATAATCTAGCGCACAAGCTCTCAGCATGTCCTCCAGAATCTGATTGACTCTCTCGGTCTGTCCATCTGTCTATGGATGAAAGGCTGTACTGAACTCTAGCCTGGTACCCAAAGTTTTGTGCAACTGATTCCAGAACTTTGAGGTAAACTGGGTTCCTCTGTCTGATACAATGGTCCTCGGAACTCCATGCAGACATACGATCCTGGTCATGTATATCTTTGCCAACTTAGCACTGGTATAAGTAGTCCTCACTGGGATGAAATGAGCTACCTTCGTCAAACGGTCAACTACAACCCATATTGAGTCATAGCCTGAACGAGTCTTGGGCAATCCCGTAATAAAATCCATGCCTAGCTTATCCCACTTCCATTCAGGTATTGGCAATGGCTGTAGCAATCCTGCTAGCTTCTGATGCTTTGCCTTTACTTTCTGACATACATCACAAACTGCTACATACTCCGCAATATCCTTCTTCATTCCGGTCCACCAGAAAGTGTCTTTCAAATCAAGATACATCTTGGTATTTCCTGGGTGAATTGAATATGGTGAATCATGGGCCTCCTGCAGAATCAACTTCCTGATCTCCGGGTCATTAGGCACATAAACGCGGTCCTCAAACCATAAGGTATCATGCTCATCCTTACGAAAACCCTTAGCTTTTCCTTTGCTCATCTTCTCCTTTATCCTGGCAATCTCCTTGTCGGTCTTCTAAGCTTCTTTAATATTATCCATCAATGTAGACTGAATATCTAAAGCTGCTACATAGCCTCTCAGAACTATCTCCAAACATAGCTCGGGAAGATCCTCGGCTAACTCCTTGGGTAACTCTCCGGTCATGAGTGTGTTGACATGGCTCTTGCGGCTCAACGCATCAGCTACTACGTTAGCCTTTCTGGGATGATAATGCAATCTCATATCATAATCCTTGATGAGCTCCAACCATCTCCTTTGCCTGAGATTCAACTCCTTCTCTGTGAAAATGTACTTCAAACTCTTGTGATCCGTGTACACCTCACAATGGTTTCCGATGAGAAAACATCTCCATGTCTTCAACGCATGCACTACGGCTGCTAACTCCAAATCATATGTAGAATAATTCAACTCATGGGGCTTAAGTTGTCGGGAGGCATATGATACAACTCTTCCCTCCTGCATAAGCACTGCTCCAAGTCCTCGACGTGAAGCGTCACAATATACTTCATAATCCTTGCGCTAATCTCGCAGAATCAACACCGGTGATGTAACCAAACGTTTCTTCAACTCCTGGAAAGTGGCCTCACATTCCTCAGTCCATTTGAATTTGGTGTCCTTCTTCAACAACTCCATCATGGGTTTTGCAATCTTCGAGAAATTCTCAATGAACCTCCGGTAGTATCCTGTGAGTCCAAGAAAACTCCAGATCTCTCCAACTGATGTGGGGGCTTCCCAATTTGTCACAGTGACAACTTTGGTGGGGTCTACTACTATTCCTTCTCCGGATATAACATGTCCGAGGAATCCAACTTCCTTCAACCAAAACTCACACTTGCTGAATTTGGCATATAACTGATGTTCTCTGAGCTTCCCAAGTACCAAACGCAAATGCTCCTTATGCTCCTCTTCATTCTTCGAGTAGACCAAAATATCATCAATGAACACCATTACAAACTTATCCAGAAACTCCATAAACACCTTGTTTATCATGTTCATAAAATAGGCAGGTGCGTTAGTCAGACCAAATGACATAACGGTATACTCATATAGCCCATACCTTGTGGTAAAAGTTGTCTTAGGTATATCCTACTCTCGAATCTTCAGCTGGTGGTATCTTGATTGCAAATCGATTTTGGAAAATACCTTAGCTCCTTGGAACTGGTCAAACAAAGTGTTGATCATCGGTAGTGGTTACTTGTTCTTGATTGTTACTTCATTCAATCCTCGATAATCAACAACCATCCTCAATGATCCATCCTTCTTCTCCACTAGAAGCACTGGTGATCCCCAAGGTGACGAACTTGGGCGAATATAGCCTTTATCCAGTAACTCCTTAATCTGCTTCTTAATTTCCTCTAGATCCTTTGCGGGCATCCTGTACGGTCTCTTAGATATTGGCCATGTGTCTGGCAAAAGCTCAATCAAAAACTCAATGTCTCTATCCGGTGGCATGCCTGGCAACTCTTCTGGAAATACATCGGGGAAATCCTTCACCACTGGTATCTCCTCCTGTACAACTCCTGATAAGGAATTCACTTGAGTCCTCTTCGGCACATGCCGGGATACATACTTGATCCTTCTTCCTTCTGGGGTGGTAAGCAAAATCGACTTACTAGCATAGTCAATGTTCCCTCCATACTTCGATAACCAATCCATGCCTAATATCACATCCAGTCCTTGTGACTCCAATACTATTAGGTCTGAGGGAAACACGTAGTTACCAATTCTTAATGGTAACCGATCACACCATAGATTAGCCATATACTCAGCTCCTGGCGAGGTTACTAACATGGGTGACCTAAGGGCTTGGGTTGGAAGTTTATACTTATCCACAAATCCCCTTGATATGTATGAATGCGATGCACCAGTATCAAAAAGAACAATTGCAGTAAATGACTTAACCAAAAACTTACCCATTACTGCATCTGGTTGAGCTTCAACCTCCTCCACGTTAACGTGGTTCACCTGTCCCCTGTTGAAAGGGTTGGGCTTCTTCCCAGATCTTCCATTGCCATTTCCATTCTTTGCTTCAGGACATTCAGTGGCATAATGTCTAGTCTTCTGGCACTTGAAACAGGTAATGTGGCTTAGATCCCTCTTGGCTGGTGTTGATGGGTTGGTACGGTTCTGTCCGTTGCTTCCTCCATTCCTATTGCCATTCTTGGGGCCACTATGGTTGTGCGAACTCCCTCCATTGTGATTGTGACCTCCATGGGTATGCTGAAAAGCTCCTCCCGAGTTTGGGGTAAAACGAGGCTTCTACTGAGCTCCAGAATTGTACTTTCCTTGTCCATACTTCCTCTTGCGGCTGTCAATCTGCTGCTGCTTCCCTTCAATCATGAGAGCTCAGTCTACCAACTCCTGGTAGTTGTTGAAGGTTGCCACCATCAACTGCATGCTCAACTCATCATTCAGTCCTTCCAGAAACTTCTCCTGCTTAGCTGCATCCGTAGCAACATCATTGGGGCATAACGTGCTAGCTTACTAAAATCATCCACATACTGGCCAACTGTGCGTCCTCCTTGGCGCAAGTTGCGAAACTCACGCTTCTTCATGGCCATAGCTCCTACTGAAACATGAGCAGTACGGAAAGCCAGCTGAAACTGATCCCATGTGACAGTGTCGATGGGGTAATTGGCTGTGAAATTCTTCCACCATGATGTTGCGGTTCCATCAAGCTGATGTGCGGCAAAGCACACTCTCTCCGCACCTATGCATCCTGTAGTGGTCAACTCCCTTCCAATCTTGCGAAGCCAATCATCTGCAACTATCAGCTCGGTGCTACTGGAGAACACCGGTGGATTAAGCCTCAAGAAATGGGCTAAGTGATCAACAGGTGGTGGTGGCGGTGGGTTGTTGTTGTTGTTGTTGTTGTTGTTGTTGTTGTTGTTGTTCCCATGATTCTAATTCTGGACTAGTATCTGCATCAATGCAGTTTGCTGCTGGATCAACTAAGTGAGCTCCGGTGGGAAAGCAAATCCATTGTCACATCTCGGAGGCATCTGAGGGTTTAGAAAAGATGAGAAAATAGAATAGAATGAGGTCTAGAGAGAGAACACTACCCATATGCACATGAGACAAACACAAACATATCACTTCAATCAATTCAAACAAGGGCATACAACGGTCTAACTATCATTACAAAAGTGCTCGGACTATTCTATATACATGGGGGAATACTACTACTGTTATGGTGGTCATCTAGAAAAATTGATCGGTCGAAGACTCCATGATATCTGCTCCAGCTTCATCAACAAAATCATCATCGCTATCGTCGGGGTCCGAGTCGGTGTCGCCGATGATGATGTAGTTCTCTGGGCAAGTGGAATCATCGTCACCTCCTCTTGGCGCGAGGTATCCCATGAATACTTTTAGCTTCTTCTTCAGATCATCATTCTTCTCCACGAGTGTCGCCATTTCCTCCTCATATCCATCGTGTGTAGACTTGAGTTCTTCTTCCAGCTCTGTGATCCTGGTCATTGCCTTCTTCGATCTATCATGCCTGCGCACATCTGGTTCTCCTCGCGTCGAATGTGCTGGTTTAACTCCTGGATCAAAGCTGAAATAGATCTATCCTTCCTGGTGCTGATCATCTCCCATTGCTCATCTCGGCGCCCACAAATCTGGTAGATATTATCCTTGTGATACTTATGGTAAACTTCTCCAATGCGTCCCATGGTGATGTGGGCTGCCATGCTCTTTCCTAGACTCCAGGTTGGTGCATCAAAGGAAAACTCTATGGGCTCAGTGACTGGCATGAACGTCCTTCCTGGAACTTGAACTTGGATCGTCCAATGCTCCTCTTCTAGCAAGGTGGCGATGTAGGTCCCGGTGAAGCTCGGTACTCTGATGTTCAGGTATCTAGTGACTTCCTTCAAGTGGCGTCCAAAAGGTGTATCTTCATCCGGTTGCGTGAACTTGTTCCTTGCATCCGCCATCCTAAAGAGTAGAAAAGGGGAGAGGAGTTAGAAATGAGAAGAGAGTAGTGATCTAGGGCTTTAGCTTAGTGGTCATGTCCTATAGTCAGCGTGTGCTCTGATACCATCTTGTAGTGACCATACCTCAAACAATCTGATCTCTGTGCATCAGTGTTATCCCTGGATCGGTAATGCTGACACGCACAGTACTTGAAGGATTTATAACAGATTAGCACTAGGAAAAGGGCTATAGATGGAATTGACACTAATGGCGCACCAGACATGTGGTGCGCCATTAGTATATACTAATGGCGCACCACCCTCTGATGCGCCATTAGTGTTGAAACTACTAATGGCGCACCCTGCCCACGGTGCGCCATTAGTACCAATTTTTTTTGAACTAGTGCGCCTGTCCAAACATACTAATGGCGCATCCTCTGGTGGTGCGCCATTACTAGTTGTAACTAGTAATGGCGCACCAGCCAGAAGGTGCGCCACTAATGTTATTTTTTTATTATTGTTTTTATTCCTTTTTTTGCAAAAGTACTAATGGCGCACCACCAGGGGGTGCGCCATTAGTAACCTGGATTACTAATGGCGCATTTGTTGCTGGTGCGCCATTAGTAAGTGGGCAGCAACAAGATATTTTGGACAGCCTCTCCTCCCACACTCACTTTCTCCCCACTTCATTCTCTCCACCGCCTCCTCCTTGTCTCGGGTGCCTCCTCTTTTTCACCTCATTTCCACCATAGATTCATTCAAATTAAGTGGTTAAGTTACCTTGTTTTGCTAGGTAAGTAAGGGGGGAAGCTATATTTATGTTGTTCTCCCTACAACAATGTGCACATGCACTTTTTATGGCCTAGCTAGATCTATGTATGTTCGTGGTGTTGCATATGTTTGTGGTGTTGCATATGTGTTTGTGTTTGGAGGTGTACCGGTATTTGAAATGCGATAGTTGCCAATATTTTGCCGGAATGTTGATTCATTTCCGTTTCGGCGAGAATTTTGGCATTAAGCATTCTTTTTGGTCCTATTTTTAGGGAAAGTCATGCCAAATTTTTTCTTGGTTCTAAAATATCGTTTTGCTCTACCCCGCAGGCGACCATGGTCCGCACGATGACCGAAGGCATCGTGAATAGGTTTTTGAGGTCCGCGAAGGTCGAGATGCTTCAAAAGAACGAGACGGAGATAAGATGTCCGTGTCGAAGATGCAAGCTGAATAGCCTTATTGCGGACCCGGATTCCGGGCAGGTGCGGGACCACCTGCTCTTGCGTGGTTTCATGGATGGCTATCGGTGGCAAGGTGATGAAGATGACTACGAAGTCGTCCATGGGGGCCGGGCAAGAAATGAGGAAGGGCAGCAAGACAACCACCGCGGCTCGGGGGGGCGAGAAGACGAAGAATCCCGAGGAGATGATCACGACGGTGATGCTGTACACAGTCATCATGTAGAAGATGCAGGACATGATGATGATGCCGGCGGAGCAGACGACGCTGGACCATCGATGGGCTGGGTGCAGGACCCTCATATTCAAGAGCTGCTTCTCAAGCAGACGGATAACGCAAGAGCTGCCGCCCGAGAGAAAGCCAAGATGGATCAACTTGAGTTAGACGCGGTTACTCCATTGTATGAAGGATGCAGGCCCGAGGATACCCGCCTGAAAGTAACGCTCATGGCTCTGGAGATGAAGGTAAAACACAAAATGACCGACGCATGCTTCGACGAGAACATGTCATTCTGGCACGAACGTCTTCCCAAGGGGAACAAGTGCCCGACCAGTTTGGAGGAGGCGAAGAAAATCGTGTGTCCTCTGGATTTACCGCACGTGAAATACCATGTGTGCATGAACAATTGCATCATTTATCGGGACGAGCACGCGGAGTCTACCATATGTCCGGTGTGCGGTGTCACTCGATACAAGAAGAGGAAGAAAGCTCCTCGAAAAGTGGTGTGGTACTTTCCGATCACTCCTCGTCTGCAGCGGTATTTCGCGGATCCTAAGGTAGCAAAGCTCCTGCGTTGGCACGCGGATAGGGAGGAGAAGAAGCGAGAAGATGACGCAAATGATCCGGAGATAGATAAAAAAGACAAGATGCTGAGTCACCCTAAGGATGCGAGCCAGTGGCAAGCGTTGAACTTCGAATACCCAGAATTTGGGAACGATCCAAGGAACATCATGCTGGGCGCGAGCACCGATGGAGTCAATCCGTTTGGCAGCCAGAGAAGCACACATAGCACCTGGCCTGTGTTTGTGTGGATGTACAACCTTCCCCCCTGGTTGTGCATGAAGAGGAAGTACATTCACATGAGTATGCTAATTGAAGGGCCGAAACAACCAGGGAACGACATCAATCTGTATCTGGGGCTGCTGAAAGAGGAGCTTGACACGCTGTGGAAAACGCCAGCCAATACGTGGGACGCCGCAGAGAAAGAATATTTCCCTATGAGAGCCGCACTGCTCACGACGGTGCACGACTATCTCGGTTACGGATATCTTGCGGGGCAGGTAGTCCACGGATTTTCTGGATGCGTAAGGTGCATGGATGACACAACGTATCGCCAGCTAGATAGAGATCCCGGGTCTTCGAAAACCGTGTTCATGGGACATCGAAGGTGGCTTCGCGACGATGACCCGTGGAGGAAACGCAAGGATCTGTTCGATGGTGAAACCGAACCCCGAAAACGCCCGTGTACGAGGAGCGGCGAGGAAATAGACAAGCTGTTGAAAAATTGGAAAGACTGCCCACTGCCGGGAAAGAAGCAAAAGGCGCCAGAGCCGGGAAAGAAGCGAAAGGCGCCAGAGCCGCTGCTGAAGGTATGGAAAACGAGGTCTGTTTTCTGGGACTTGCCGTACTGGAAGATCCACCGTGTGCCTCACAGCCTTGATGTCATGCATATCACGAAGAACGTGTGCGAGAGTCTGCTTGGTACCCTGCTCAACATGCCAGAGAGGACCAAAGATGGGCCGAAAGCAAGGGCAGACTTGAAATCAATGGGCATCAGGCAGGAGCTTCACGCTATGATGATGATGATGATGATGATGATGATGATGATGAGGCGAAGCAGGACACAGAAAGTCGTCGCAAAGGCAAAAAGGCCAAGAAGACCGGAAATGACTACCCTCCCGCGTGCTTCACTCTAAGTCAGGAGGAGATCGAGCAGTTTTTCACCTGCCTCCTAGGAGTAAAACTTCCTTACGGTTACGCGGGGAAGATAAGCAGATACCTAGACCCAGCGAAGCAGAAGTTCAGCGGGATGAAGTCTCACGACTGTCACGTGCTGATGACGCAGATACTTCCAGTTGCAATCCGTGGGATCATGGACGCGCACGTCCGTGAAACGCTATTTGGCCTATGCAACTTCTTCGACGTCATCTCTCGGAAGTCGATTGGCGTGAGGCAACTCAGAAGGCTACAGGAAGAGATCGTGGTGATACTATGCGAGCTTGAGATGTACTTCCCGCCCGCATTCTTCGACGTTATGGTGCATCTGCTGGTCCATATAGTGGAGGATATCATCCAACTCGGGCCGACGTTCCTGCACAGCATGATGCCGTTCGAAAGGATGAATGGTGTCATCAAAGGATACGTTCGCAACATGTCACGTCCAGAAGGAAGCATAGCCAGGGGCTTTCTGACCGAAGAGTGCATCTCCTACTGCACGAATTATCTAGGCATCGAGAACCCCGTTGGTCTGCCCGTCAACAGGCACCTCGGCAGGCTCGCTGGATGGGGTCACCGTGAGGGTCGCCGCGAAATGCATGTCGACTTCGAGGGTCGACTCGCCGACTTTGAAAGAGCAAACCTAGTCGCGCTACAACACATAGACGTGGTCGATCCTTGGGTGGTAGAGCACAAAACCTTTATTAAGAAGACGTACAATGACCGAGGCCAACAGAGGACGGACGGAGATATACTCAAAGAGCACAACTCATGTTTCACGCGTTGGTTCAAGCAGAAGCTTCTGTCGTACCCTTTACATGAGGATTCTTCCGCGGAAGAACAACTCATATTCGCCTTGTCACAGGGCGCCGAGCACAACCTGATGACCTATGAGGCGTACGATATCAACGGCTACACATTCTACACCGAGGCCAAGGACATGAAGAGCGATGGTTATCAGAACTCCGGGGTAACGATGGAATCCTACACCGGTAACGACAAGGACAGATACTACGGAAGGATCGAGGAGATCTGGGAGCTGAGCTACGCTGGAGAGAAGGTCCCGATGTTCCGTGTCAGATGGGCCAAGAACGTCATAAAAGAAGACCGGTATTTCACCACCATGGTTATACCCGAAGCCAAATCCAAGACCGCGGGCGCAAACGTCACCGCGAAAAATGAGCCATGGGTACTGGCTTCCCAAGTGGACCAATGCTTCTTCATTACCGACCCGCCAAAGCCCAGTCGTGTTGTCGTGAGGAGAGGCAAAAGGAAGATCATCGGAATGGATGGAGTAGCCAATGAGCAAGACTTCGACAAGTACGGCGACCCGAGGATCGAACATGACGACGATGATGAAGTAGCAGCATACACCACAAGAAGAAGCAGGACCACCCTACCTAAAGGACGTCCGTTCCACAGAAGAACTCCATTTGCGAAAAAGAAGGGCAAGAAGATTGTGAACAGATAGCTAGCTAAGATCGATTGTATTTAAATCGTAGCCTTCATTTCTCGATTGTATTTCATGGGTACTTTTTGAACTATCATGAATATTTTTAAATTTCATGGACACTCGATCTCGATCCCCCTCCATCTCGATCGCTATCCCACCTCGCCAGATCCGGTCCCCCTCGCCGCCGAGCACCCCCCAGTCCACCGGCCGCCGCCGCCGACACCCCGCACCCTCGATTCCCCTACTCAACCGCCGCCGCCGACCCCCCGCACCCCGCGCACCGTCTTATAAAAAAATAAGTATCAAACAGCTTTTTAAATGCTACTGTCTTATAAAAAAATATTACTGTTATTATTTAAACAAGTTTGAACATATTTAAACACAAATAAGTATCAAACAGCTTTTTAAATGCTAAAAAAAATTTGTGGAGCCCACCTCGATCCCCCTCCATCTCGATCGCTATCCCACCTCGCCAGATCCGGTCCCCCTCGCCGCCGAGCACCCCCCCCAGTCCACCGGCCGCCGCCGCCGACCCCCCGCACCCTCGATTCCCCTACTCAACCGCCGCCGCCGACCCCCCGCACCCCGCGCACCGTCTTATAAAAAAATAAGTATCAAACAGCTTTTTAAATGCTACTGTCTTATAAAAAAATATTACTGTTATTATTTAAACAAGTTTGAACATATTTAAACACAAATAAGTATCAAACAGCTTTTTAAATGCTAAAAAAAATTGTGGAGCCTGGGAGTCGAACCCAGGACCTCCTGGTGTGAGAACTGGCTGCTGACCAGTCGAGCTAGTAGAGGGGACTTGATGTGGATCAGTTCTGGTGGTACATAACCTGTTGGCTCGAGTTGAAATAAAAAAAATACTAATGGCGCACCACGGTGAGGTGCGCCATTAGTATGGATATGCTAATGGCGCACCACGGTGAGGTGCGCCATTAGTATTGTGCCCGATCCCCCCTTCCCTCTCCCCCTTCGCCCGATCCCCCCTTCCCTCTCCCCCTCGCCAGTTCCCTCTCCCTCTCGATCCACCGCCGCCGCCGCCGCTGCCCTGACCCACTGCTCGCCCTCGCCCTCGCCCTCTCCCTCCCTCGCCCTCTCCTCGCCTTCCCTCTCCCTCGCCCTCTCCCTCGCCCTAGATCCCCTTCCCCTCTCCTCTCCCGACGCCGCTGCCCCGCCGCCTCGACGCTGCCCCGCCGCCCCGACGCCGCCTCGACGCCGCCCCGCCGCCCCGACGCCGCCCGACGCCGCCTCGACCCCGCCCCGACGCCGCTGCCCCGCCACCTCGACGCTGCCCCGCCGCCTCGACGCGACCCCGCCGCCCGGACGCCGCCCCGTCCACACCACCGCCGCCCGGACGTCGCCGGAGCACCACCACCACCACTCCCCGGCATCCTTATCCTCTCCGACCGCCTCCTCCACCCCGGCCCGCTCCTCCAAGGTAAGCTACCGCCCCGACCCCTATCCCCTTCCCTCCTCCCATCCCATCTCCATATGAGCATGATAATTTGCATGAACAGCCTAGTTCATAACAGCCTAGTTCATCATATTATAGTACTCATATTCGGATCGGAGAGAGTGTCATTTGGTTTCAATTGTGGGAGAGTTTCTTGCTCTGTACCAGTTGCGACCGTCTATGGTTTGGTAGTCCTAATGTAGTATCTTTATTATTAGGTTATAATGCCACTCAACTGAAATGAGGCATGCATTGCATTGTCTGTTTCAAGTTAATGAAGTGAAATTTGCTCTCGTCTCACTTTAGTAGTCCGCTGTAGTCAAATGGCTGGCTTGCCAATCTTCAATCTACTGTCTGCTGATATTGTTAACCTTATATAAGTAGAAAAAAGTCTAGTCAGAACATTTCAACCACGTTAATGTGCAAACTTCATTTTCTACGTTCTCAGGCATGTATTCCTGTGTCTGTTATCTGAATTCAATGAATTTTGTTCTCACCTCATCTCAGTTGTCTGCAGTCTACAGTTCTGATATTTCTGTTTCTTTTTTGTCAATATGATCTACCTGCTGTTATTCTGGAGCCAAAGTGAAATTGCTTAGTCCATGTGGATGTGGAAACTTAGTTTCCTATGTTTGAATACATGCTTACATTACCCATGAGTCAATATTTTGGCCCTGAAATCATTGTCTGCACCGAGAATCTTAAATTCTCGGAGTGACATGTTTGATTGAATTTGCCATTTTCACTTGTTTAGTAGATGCAGCTCGGCATGTATTGTGTTCCTCTCGGCTTGTTCATATGTGCACTTGTCCATGGCACAAACTGTAAGAGTACCATATCCACTTGTAAAATGTTCATTTAGTTTCAGTAAACATATATTGCGAAGCATGACATGGCCTTTGTGAGCTCCTTTGTATAAAATGAAATGCAAGGTTGCTGATACTGTAACCCAGATCACACAGATCAATTTTTTTTCAATTTATGCAACTGTAATAGTACCAACCAGATTACACAAATCATTTTTTCTTCAGAAGTGTGTCATAATTTCCCTGTCCTAATTGTTGTTTTGATTCAGAAGTGATGATTTGCTACAACCAGTGCATGCATGCCTTTTTTCTTCTTCATTTTTAGTAAAGTGCTCTGTTCTGGGTCATGGACTTTGTGCCATGGACCAGTGCATGCATGCTGCTGCTGCTGCTGTACTACTTGTCAAGTGATGCTGCTGCTGCTATCTGCGAGTTGCTGCTGCTAGTTGTGATTTTGTCAAGTGATGCTGCTGCTACTTGTGATCTTCTAAAATGACCCCTTTCTCCTGAAACGTTGATTAATTTCCGTTTCGGTTGAGAAATGGGGCACTCCAAGGTCAAGAAAATTAGCAAAGGTCATGCCCAATTTTCTTGACCTAGAAGGTGCCCGATTCTCAACCGAAATAAAAATTAATTTGCTTTAGTGGTTGGATTAGTTTAGTATTTTTTTCACACACTCAGACACCCTTGCTTGCCATGTGTGTGAGAGAGATAGTGAGAGGAGACAAGAAGAAGGGGGTTAGGAAGATGTTGCCTGCTCATCAAAGCTAACCATCTCCCCCTTTTCACCCCTTTTCCTTTGTCTTTTGTGGGTTGCAAGGAAGCTACTGTCTTAGCTAGCTTAGCTTGTGCACAAATCCCAGTGTTACAATCTAGAAAATTAGCCTGCAAAGATGAGGTCCCATGCTGGCTGTACCACTGCATCATGCAACAGTGCCTTCAAGATCCAAGGCAATATCACAAACATCATAGGCAATTTGACCAAACTCACAACCTTGTATCTTTGCAGCAACCAACTTTCTAGACACACCCCTCAAGAACTAGGTTACCCTGAGAACGTGGACTTGGACCTTAGCAACAACACACTAACAGGTTCTATCCCAAAACACCTAGGCAATATCACAAACATCTCTCAATTGTTCCTTGACAATAACCAACTTTTTGGCGACATTCCTCGAGAATTAGGTTATTTGGTCAACTTAGAGATCTTGTTCCTTGACAATAACCAACTTTTTGACCAAACTTTGTTTCTATTTAGAGAGAAACATGGCCCACAACGATGAGGCCGGGGGTTCGGGCGGCAAGGCATTCTGGGAGCTGTCCCAGGAGATGGAGGAACAACCTCACTTGTATGAGGCCGCCGCCTTCCCCACCGATCCTGAGACCACGGATGGTGCCGCCGAGGATGACCACACTGATGCCACCACTGATGGTGCCGCCGAGGATGCCACCACTGATGATGGCGGCGCACGCACAGATGGCAGCCAACCGAAGAGGCAACGGAAGGACCGGCGCCCGATCGTGCTCCGCACCCTCAAGGAGGAAGTTACTGAAGTGGACTCCAACGGGAATCCAACGGCGCCCGAACGAATAGTCAAGGGGTACTCGCTTCAGCTCGGGTGCATTGTCCGGAGCACCGTCTCGATCAACACCGAGAACCTGAGGCATCCTGACCGAGGGAATTTGCGCAACCTCCTCTTCACGAAGCTGCACGAACGATACAAGTTCCCCGCTGAATTTGAAAACACAAGCCTCAAAGGGAATAAAGTGAACAATGCTGCCCTCACGAAGATGAGCAAGGCCCTGTCTACTTGGAAAAGCAATGTGAAGAGAATGATCGAGAAAGGTGAGAGTTATCAGAAGATCAAGGAGAAAAATCCTTCGATCACCGAAGATGACTACAACGACTTCAAGATCAATTGCTCGAGCACCGCAAGCTCCCAATCAAGTGAGTGGGGGAAACAAATGCGGGAGCTGAACATAGGGGAACACACACTCGGTCCCGGCGGTTACAGAGTGGCGGAGCCTATATGGGACAAGGAGGAGGCGGACCGTGCCGAGCAAGGCCTACCGCCCCTCTTCGATAAATACGGTGACAAGCAGACCAGGAACTTTGTCAGGGCCCGGTACAAGAAGGACCCGAAAACAAAGGAGCTTACCACGGATTCGAAGACCAGGCAGCTTGAGCTTGTTCTGGTAAGGAATACACCCCCGCGTAATTAGCTCCATATGGTTGCATTCTAATTAATGAAGCCAAATTTCTAAATGGTTCACATTCCTTCCGCAGGCGACTGAAAGCAGTAGCGCGGGGTCGACTAAGAGCAACCCTTGGGACACCACTCTAAATAGGGGGTTGAATGTAATGAAGAACAAGGATAAGCTCAGTAAGCCGACGTCAGCTGGTCGTGTGGCCGGCAAAGGCTTGTCGACAAAATGGGGGTCATACTATACCGCTGGTGTGCGGAAGGAGAAAAAGACCAGCTCGGAAAGCCAGGCGCGAGAGGTTCAAGAACTCAAGGCACAGGTGGCGCGGATTCCGGAGATTGTCCAAGAGCAAGTGGAACAACGACTCGGAGCGACGATCACCGCCCTTGTGCCTACCTTGATCTCGGGGTTGAGTGCGTGGATTGCGGGCGGCCAACAGGGGCCGCCCCCGATTCCTAGCTTCACGGCCAGCAACTCGCATAATGCGATGGCGGGGCCATTGGTGCCTCCGGCGGAGGCGGCATTGGTGTCTCCGACGCCGGCACGGGAGCTTAATGCACCCGGGTGTACGCCGGCCGGCACCTCTTCAGCAAGCGGCCCCTCCGTCAACTGCACGCCCGCCGTTGGCGGTGCGTCGACATTAGCCGAGCTCGACGCCATCATCACGGTAACTAATTAAGCCTCTCTCGGCCGAGGACTTCATCTCCTTGCCTTTGACTGGGCATCCCTAACGCCCTACATGTTTTCGCAGGGCGCCACCGACGTTCCGTGCACTCTCCTCCACTTCGTGAACAACGAGTTGGTCGATGTCGCCAAGGGCAAAATCGTTCAACCGGGCAACCCCTTGTTCCACTGTACCCAGATGCCACCCAACTTGTTTAGGGTTCAACTGGTTCGGGTGCTGCCAGGCTGCGACGACTTGTTACCTCCGATTCGACCCGTCGGGCCGACGATGAAGACGTGATGACCCTCAGCGCCTGCCTGAGCTGGCCCCTGCTTTGGCCGAAGAGCCACATTCGTTTGGGGGCGGGGGACACCACCCCAAAGACAACACTGCCAGTCGTGCCGGCGCCAAGTCAGCCCCATGGAAAGACCGCCGTAACGGTGCCGGACATCCCTATGCCACTGGATCCAAACATGCATATGGCACAGGATCAGAACAACGACGATGACGACGATGATACATTTGGCAACGTCGATCAATACTTTGCCGAGCATGGGTACGATGGCGACTTCATGGGGCCTCCTTCTCAAGAACCAAACCCAACAAAAGACGTGTGCGATCTAGCTGGTACCGCGGAGAAGCCAAGTTGCAACATGCGCCGTCTAGCGTTCAGCTCTCAGGAGACGCCTCCAGCTGCCGACTTCATCGAGCCTCAGATAGGCGAGGTGCGAAATATTATCAGCCCCAACACACTCAAGAAGGCGGTCTGTGAGTAGAACTCGGTCCCATTACAGGAGAAGAAGAAGGCACGCAAAAGAAAGACTAAGAAGGGTGCGAGCCAGCCGGCACCGAGTACGATCCGTGCTCAGGATGGGCCACCTTCACCGCAGGATATCTCGAGGAGGGTGCATGTGGCGGGTAGGGCGATGCTACCGACAAATATGCTCAATGCTGCAACCGGTGCTATGCGGAGTCTGCATGACAGTGTTCTTTCTTTGGAGAAGCGGCGTCTCAGGGAGAAGGATGTGGCATACCCGGTTTTCATGGCCAAGGTGCCAGAGGGCAAGGGCTTTGTGGATAACTCCATCGGGCGTACGATCGTCCTGCGTTTTGATGACATCCACGCTATGTTGAACCTTCATCCGCTGCACTACACCTTCGTTCGGCTATTTTTGCTGAGTATGGAGATGCGGATCATTCGCGACAAGACCCCGGACATCGTGATAGTCGACCCCTTCTACATGCGTGCCAAGATCTTGGGCAGCGCTGGGGACCGGCAAGTCGCGAGTTCTTACCTCGAAGGCGTCATTCTGGCAAACCAAGATAAGGATAACTTCCTCGTGCCTTACTTTCCCGAGTAAGTCCTCCCCTCAACCGGCCCGTAACATATGAATTCTTACATTTCGATCGTTTTTCTTTTAACATTCCGTGTTTTCTGCAGTGACACACGTTGCACGCTCATCCTCCTAAGCCCCAAATATTCCATGGCCACGTATTTCGACCCGGACCGTCAGTCGAACGTAGACTACACAAATGTCAAGAAGGTTCTTGATGATGTTCTCCCCGGCTATGCCAAATCTGGAGGCACCTTCACCAGGCCTATTCGTAAGTACGGCAAGCACGTGTTCTCCCACAATACGACGTTCTGCTGCGTCAAGAAGCCGCCTAGCGGTCAGAAGGGTGCCTACTACGCCATCCATCACATGCGGGCGATCGTACGGGACCATCATCAACTTCTGCTACCGAGTAAACTCAAAGATTGGGCCGCGAGCGTGTCGGCAATCCAGGACGCGGACCTCCGACAAGAATTCTTTCGCATCCAGTCGGAGTTTGCGGAAATCATCCATCAAGATGTCCTTCATACCTCGGGGCAGTTCTACCTCAGAAATCAACCGTCCAACAGTGACATCGACACAATGGTACAAATGCAGGCTGACAACGACCATTATTTCATGACTCCCATGATAGACGGCGGCTTCATCCACGCTCCGGTCCCTTGAGTCGAGTCGAAAGCAGTGATGCTGTGTCTAGTTCTGAAACATCGATTGGATCATGTTGTAATTAAACTTTAATGAACTTGTAGTATGTCTCTTTGGTTTCGAGAGTCGTTCAACTTAGATGTAATCGATGCTATTAATGTCTTGCTTTTCTCTTCCGATCGTTCTGTTGCATACTTATATATTGCTTATGTATTGTCTGTGAATTGGTACTAACGTTTCGTTTGGCTAGTGCATAGCGATGCCGTCGTATGTCGTGTAGAAGGGTAAGGTTCCCGGAGTCTACGACGATTGGGAGGAGTGTCGGAGACAGGTTCACCGATTCAGCGGTAACAGTTACAAAGGGTACACCACTAGGGCCGAGGCCGAATCTAGATACGCCTGCTATCTAGCGGGAGCGGGGAGGGAGCGTTGGAGGAACCGGATGAAGACGAGTTTCATCATGATGATGCTCATCGTGATGACCGCAGCTCTCTTCTATGTGATGGTAGTTTAGATGATCGATATCGACTTGTAATGTGAAGACAAACTCGCTACTCGCGGTCTCGAGACTTGTAATATAATGTTCTATCTTTGTTCAGTCTTTTCAATTCAGAGACTAATATGATGAATTGTATTCGGAGACTAATATGATGAATTGTATTCAAAGACTCATCTTCTATTGTATTTGATGAATCTGTTGTTGATGTGTGTTGTCTATATTTTGTCAAATTATACATTTTGTAACCTGTGCAAAAAATAGAAAATAAAAAAATAAAAAAAATCTACTATTCATACTAATGGCGCATCACATGACAGTGCGCCATTAGTATGACAGTGCATACTAATGGCGCATCACTGGGTAGTGCGCCATTAGTATGCCGCGGTTACTAATGGCGCATCCAGTGGTGGTGCGCCATTAGTATGCCAGAGCATCTGGGTATACATGGCCCCTGGGAGGCATACTAATGGTGCACCCTGGCCTATACTAATGGCGCATCCGCGGTGCGCCATTAGTATACCAGATACTAATGGCGCACCAGGTGGTGCGCCATTAGTAAAAATTACTAATGGTGTGCTATTAATGGCGTACCACAGATGCACCATTAATAGCCATACTAGGTGTGCCATTAGTAGGGGTTTTTCTAGTAGTGGCAATCACACACTTATTACATCAAATGTCTCAAAAGAGAACTTATTACAATAAATATGGCTTAAGGCCATCTAATAACGATAACAGCGGAAGGCTTGGAAGATAAAGCGAGTCCACCAACTCCAACGCCATCACTGAGTGAAAGATCATGACCTAAGGCACCTTACTCGTCGTCTGAAAAGTCTGCAACATGAACGTTGTAGCCCGAAAATGGGTCAGCACATGGAATATGCTGGCAATGTAACATATAGAGAGTAATGAACAGAATAATGCTATCACTACATGCATATATGGCTGGTGGAAAGTGATACGTGTCCAACGTATCTATAATTTTTTATTGTTACATGCTATTATATTGCCCCTTTTGGATGTTTATGGTCTTTACTTTACACTTTTATATCATTTTTGGGACTAACCTACTAACTGGAGGCCCAGCCCATATTGCTGTTTTATTGCTTGTTTCAGTATTTCGAAGAAAAGGAATATCAAACGGAGTCCAAACGGAATGAAACCTTCGACAACGTGATTTTTTGGAAGAATATCATCCTGGAGACGTGGAGTTCAAGTCAGAAGATACTCGAGGACTCCACGAGATAGGAGAGCGCGCCCCCTGTCTCGTGGACCCCCCGAGCACCTCCCGACCGACTTCTTTCGCCTATATATGCCTACGTACCCTAAAACCATCAAAAGTCAAGATAGATCAGGAATTCCGCCGCCGCAAGCCTCTGTAGCCACCAAAAACCTCTCGGGAGCCTGTTCCGACACCCTGCCGGAGGGGGAATCCATCACCGGTGGCCATCTTCATCATCCCGGCGCTCTCCATGACGAGGAGGGAGTAGTTCACCCTCGGGGCTGGGGGTATGTACCAGTAGCTATGTGTTTGATCTCTCTCTCTCTCTCGTGTTCTCTCTCGTGTTCCCTCTATGGCATGATCTTGATGTATCCCGAGCTTTGCTATTGTAGTTGGATCTTATGATGTTTCTGCCCCTCTACTATCTTGTGATGAATTGAGTTTCCCCTTTGAAGTTATCTTATCGAATTGAGTCTTTTATGAGAACACTTGATGTATGTCTTGTTGTGCTTATCTGTGGTGACAATGGGATATCATGTGCCTCTTGATGTATGTTTTGGTGACCAACTTGCGGGTTCCGCCCATGAACCTATGCATAGGGGTTGGCACACATTCTTGACTCTCCTGTAGAAACTTTGGGGCACTCTTTGAAGTACTTTGTGTTGGTTGGATGAATCTGAGATTCTGTGATGCATATCGTATAATCATGCCCACGGATACTTGAGGTGACAATGGAGTATCTAGGTGACATTAGGGTTTTGGTTGATTTGTGTCTTAAGGTGTTATTCTAGTACGAACTCTTTTATAGATTGATCCGAAAGAATAACTTTGAGGTGGTTTCGTACCCTACCATAATCTCTACGTTTGTTCTCCGCTATTAGTGGCTTTGGAGTGACTCTTTGTTGCATGTTGAGGGCTTGTTATATGATCTATCTATGTTATTATTGTTGAGAGAACTTGCACTAGTGAAAGTATGAACCCTAGGCCTTGTTTCCTATCATTGCAATACCGTTTACGCTCACTTTTATCATTAGTTACCTTGCTGTTTTTATTATTTCAGATTACAAAAACCTATATCTACCATCCATATTGCACTTGTATCACCATCTCTTCGCCGAACTAGTGCACCTATACAATTTACCATTGTATTGGGTGTGTTGGGGACACAAGAGACTCTTTGTTATTTGCTTGCAGGGTTGTTTGAGAGAGACCATCTTCATCCTACGCCTCCTACGGATTGATAAACCTTAGGTCATCCACTTGAGGGAAATTTGCTACTGTCCTACAAACCTGTGCACTTGCAGGCCCAACAACGTCTACAAGAAGAAGGTTGTGTAGTAGACATCAAGCTCTTTTCTGGCGCCATTGCCGGGGAGGCTAGGTAAAGGGCACTCACTCACACCCCGTCAACTAAGCTCTTTTCTGGCGCCGTTGCCGGGGAGGTGAGTGCTTGAAGGTATATCTTTAGATCTTGCAATCGAGTCTTTTTGTTTCTTGTTTTATCACTAGTTTAGTTTATAAATGAAAACTACAAAAAAATGGGATTGAGTTTGTCTCATACATTTCGTCTTTTTAATATCTTTCGTGAGTTTGATGGAAAAGAAAATTGTGCTCAATTGCTAGAAGAAGAATGCATTAAAATGCTTGGTACTAAATCTTTGAATGATGAGCATGATTGCAATGTTGGTAGTATGAACTCTTTGAATATCCATAGTACTAATGATGATTGCACTAGTTATGATGAAAATGTCTCCTATAAGCATGTTGATTTTTGTGGAGTAGATTGGATTTGCATGGACACACCAAATAGAGAAAATAGATATTGCAAGAGCCATAAGTATTTAAAAACTAAAGGTTTGCAAGAAAGTCTTGATGAGTGTGCTAGAAGATTCAATATTTTTCGTGCTCCTTGTGAACTTTGCAATAAACATGGTCATTTAAATCTCCAATGCAAATTGTTTTATGATCAAATCGTGTCCAAAAATTGTGATAGCTTGATTACCCTTGGGCATCATAAAGAGCTTAGCGTTCTTTTGGGGTATGAAGAAATGAAACATATAACTGAGGGTATTCCAAAATTTAATCTTGATAGATTTCTTGATTTTGATCTAGAGGATATTTATATGTTTTGTGTGGAGAATTGCATTGAAAATCCTTATATTTCCAATTACATAAAGAAAAGAAAGAAAATAGAAGATGATGAGAATACTAATGAAAGGGAAGAGACTTCCCAATCTCCTCCTATTATTTCTTATGATGATTCAGGTAACGAGGAGGAGCTTTCTATTCAACCAATCTCGTTAATAAGGAGCTCACAGAGGAAGGTTGAACCCACACTTAATGTGAAGAAGAAAAAGAAAAGAAGGGGCAACAAAGGTAAAAAGGTATCCCTTCCAAATGATTTTGCTCCTACTACTTGTGATGATGATAATTGCTATACTATTGGTGCTATCTATATTTTTAATGATGAGAGTTATTATGCTTATGATATGAAAGGGCCCAAGCTTGGGGAAGCTATGTTTGATGAGGATGAAATATTTGAGAATATATTTGCTGGAATTAATGTTTGTCCCAAACTTGGGGATGCTATTTTTAATGAAGATGATATTTTTAGCATCCCAAGTTTTGATATGCAAAGTTGTTATGATGATAGCATGCCTCCTACTTATGATGATTATACTGATGAAAGTGGGTTTGGAAGAGTGTCAACTTTAGGAAGTAGTGATCCCACTATTTTGGAGGATGTTGAATCTTATTGTGATACATATTAAGGTGGATTTGGAAGAGTGTCAACTTTATTTAGTGATTCCACTATCTTGGGAGAGGTTTCAATCGATTATGATAAGAACGAAGTTGCTACTTATGATGATTATTGTGATGAAACTTATGCTATAAAAAGTAGTGATGATTATATTTACAAATCTTGTCATGATTATGATTACCCTTTTTCTGAACATTACTCTTTTAATGTGGAAACAATTTTTACTGTTCAAGTCTCTTATGATACTCCCACTATTTCGAATGAGAAGAATTTTACTTATGTGGAGAGTAGTAAATTTTCTATGCTCGTAGATCATGAAAAGAATGCTTTAGGTTATGGTTACATTGTTGAATTCATTCATGATGCTACTGAAAATTATTATGAGGGAGGAACATATGCTTGTAGGAATTTCAATAATGTCAAGTTTCCTCTCTATGTGTTGAAATTTTTGGAGCTATGCTTATTTTACCTTCCTATGCTAGTTGATTATTGTTCCCATAAGCTATTTGCTCAAAAAATCCCTATGAATAGTAAGTGGGTTAGGCTTAAATGTGCTAGTCATATGCTTCATGATGCTCCCGTTATGTTTCAATTCTCATCTTTTACGTGAGCATCATTGCCATCATCATGCCTAGCTAGAAAGGCATTAAAGAAAAGCGCTTGTTGGGAGACAACCCAATATTTATCCTTACTGTTTTTGTGTGTCCACATGACTATGCTACTGTATTAATCATGTTTTATAGCTTTTGTTTCAATAAAGTGCCAAGTAAGACCTTTAGGATAGCTTACGGTGATAGTTGTGTTGATCCTGCTGAAAATCAGAAACTTTTGCATCCAGTAAATTAGTTTTGCTAATTCACAGAAACGTGCTTATGATCTGATTCGTTTTTCTCTGGATTGGTACACAAATTTCTCAGGCCTTCCTAATTTGGTAGGAGTTTTGGAGTTCCAGAAGTATACGTTTGATACAGGTTACTACAGATTGTTCTGTTTTTGACAGATTCTGTTTTCTATGTGTTGTTTGCTTATTTTGATGAATCTATGAGTAGTATCGGAGGGTATGAACCATAGATAAGTTGGAGTGTAGTATATATTACACCAATATGAATTTATAATGAGTACATTACAGTGCCTAAGTGGTTGTTTTATTTTCTTATACTAACGGAGCTTACGAGTTTTCTGTTGAGTTTTGTGTTGTGGAGTTTTCAAGTTCTGGGTAAAGATTCGATGGACTATGGAATAAGGAGTGGCAAGAGCCTAAGCTTGGGGATTCCCAAGGCACCCCAAGGTAATATTCAAAGTACAACCAAGAGCCTAAGCTTGGGGATGCCCCGGAAGGCATCCCCTCTTTCGTCTTTGTTCATCGGTAACTTTACTTGGAGCTATATTTTTATTCACCACATGATATGTGTTTTGCTTGGAGCGTCATTTTCTTTTGTTAGTATTTACTTGATTTTATTCAGAATAATGTTTTGCATCTTTAGTTTCAATACAAAAAGTCAAGGATAGCCTTTCCCATGCTTATTTTGCTAGTATACATGTTGCTGTTTGAAAACAGAAAGTTTACCGCTGTTGCAAAAATTCCCTAGAAAAGTCAGAGCATGATATAATGTTGAAACTTTTTGCATATTGAGATATGATGAATATACTACAGTGGGAATTTTATTTCATAATTTGTGGAGTTAGGGAAGTATGATGACTCTTGCATTCTTTACAGACTGTACTGTTTTGGCAGATTGCTGTTATGGTTGCATTGTTTGCATATGTTTGCTTGTTTAATGATTCTATTTGAAGATAGGAGTATTAAATATGCAGTGGCATTTAGTATTCAATGTTGAATAATAATTTTAGTGATTTGTTACAGTAGAAAATGATAAGGTTTTGCATTGGTTTATACTAACCTATCTCACAAGTTCTTGTTAAGTTTGTTGTGAATGAAGCTTTTGATAAAAAGAAGAGAAACCATGACGTGAGAGGAATTAAGGAGACACAAAAGTTAAAGCTTGGGGATGCCCAATACCCCAAGATAATATTTCAATAAGTCTCAAGCATCTAAGCTTGGGGATGCCCCGGTAGGCATCCCACCTTTCTTCTTCAACAACTATCGGTTAGTATTGGTTGAGCCTAAGTTTTTGCTTCTTCACATGAGTTGTGCTATCCTTGCAATGTCATTTTATTTTGTTTTGCTTTTTGTTTGAATACAGTACCAAGATCTGAAACTCTTTAATGTTATAGGGTCTTTGCATAGTTACATAATTATTTAGCTACTCATTTATCTTCACTTATATCTTTCGGAGTAGTTTGTCGTTTGCTCTAGTGTATGACTTATAGAGCACGGCGGTGGTTATATTTTGTATAAATTGCTAGTCTCTCATGCTTCACTTATATTATTTTGAGAGTCTTTTAGAACAGCATGGTATTTGCTATGGTTACAAAGTTGGTCCTAGAATGATGAGCATCCAAGTTGCGTATAATAAAAACTATCATAGGAAGTGAATTGGATGCTATGATCAATTTGATACTTGATAATTGTTTTGAGATATGGAGGTAGTGGTATTAAAGCCATGCTAGTTGGGTGACTATGAATTTAAAGAATGCTTGTGTTGAAGTTTGTGATTCCCGTAACATGGACGTATGGTGAACCGCTTTGTGATGAAGTTGGAGCACAATTTTATTTATTGATTGTCTTCCTTATGAGTGGCGGTCAGGGACGAGAGATGGTCTTTTCCTACCAATCTATCCCCTAGGAGCATGCGCGTAGTACTTTGGTTTTTGATGACTTCTAAATTTTTGCAACAAGTATATGAGTTCTTTTGATTAATGTTGAGTCCATGGATTATACGCACCCTTTCACCCTTCCATCATTGCTAGCCTCTCTTGTACCGTGCAACTTTCGCCGGTACCATACACCCACCATATACCTTCCTCAAAACAACCACCACACCTACCTATTATGGCATTTCCATAGCCATTCCGAGATATATTGCCATGCAACTTTCCACCGTTCCGTTCATATGACACGCATTACTTTTTCCATTTGCTCTTTGCATGATCATGTAGTTGACATTGTATTTGTGGCAAGGCCACCTTCATAATTTTCATACATATCGCTCTTGATTCATTGCATATCCCGGTACACCGTTGGAGGCATTCATTTAGAGTCATATCTTGTTCTAGCTTTGAGTTGTAAATCCATAAAAGTGTGATGATCTTCATTATTAGAGCATTCTCCTAGTGAGGAAAGGATGATGAAGACTATGATTCCCCCACAAGTCGGGATGAGACTTCGGACTTTACAAAAAGAACAAAAAAGAAGAAAAAAGAAAAGAAAAGAAAAGAAAGGCCAAAAAGAAGAAAAAAAGAGGCCAAAAAAAAGAACAAAAAAGAGAAAAAATAAAATGAGAGAAAAAGAGAGAAGGGACAATGCTACTATCTCTTTTTCCACACTTGTGCTTCAAAATAGCACCATGATCTTCATGATAGAGAGTATCATATGTTGTCACTTTCATATACTAGTGGGAATTTTTCATTATAGAACTTGGCTTGTATATTCCAATGATGGGCTTCCTCAAAAGTGCTCTAGGTCTTCGTGAGCAAGCAAGTTGGATGCACCCCACTTAGTTTCTTTTGTTGAGCTTTCATATATTTATAGCTCTTGTGCATCCGTTGCATGGCAATCCCTACTCACTCACATTGATATCTATTAATGGGCATCTCCATAGCCCGTTGATACGCCTAATTGATGTGATACTATCTTCTCCTTTTTGTCTTCTCCACAACCACCATTCTATTCCACATATAGTGTTATGTCCATGGCTCACGATCATGTATTGCGTGAAAGTTGAAAAAGATTGAGATTATTAAAGTATGAAACAGTTGCTTGGCTTGTCATCAGGGTTGTGCATGATTAAATACTTTGTGTGATGAAGATAGAGCAACAGCCAGACTATATGATTTTGTAGGGATAACTTTCTTTGCCATGTTATTTTGAGAAGACATGATTAATTTGATTAGTATGCTTAAAGTATCACCATTTTCATGTTAATATGAACTTTTATTTTGTATCATTTGGATCTGAACATTCATGCCACAATAAAGAAAATTACATTGAGAATTATGCTAGGTAGCATTCCACATAAAAAATTCTGTTTTTATCATTTACCTACTCGAGGACGAGCAGGAATTAAGCTTGGGGATACTTGATACGTCTCCAACGTATCTATAATTTTTGATTGTTCCATGCTATTATATTGCCCCTTTTGGATGTTTATGGGCTTTACTTTACACTTTTATATCATTTTTGGGACTAACCACTAACCGGAGGCCCAACCCATATTGCTGTTTTATTGCCTGTTTCAGTATTTCGAAGAAAAGGAATATCAAACGGAGTCCAAATGGAATGAAACCTTCGGCAACGTGATTTTTTGGAAGAATATCATCCTGGACACATGGAGTTCAAGTCAGAAGATACTCGAGGACTCCACGAGATAGGAGGGCGCCCCCCCCCCCCCTGTAGGGCGCGCCCCCCTGTCTCGTGGACCCCTCGAGCACCTCTCGACCGACTTCTTTTGCCTATATATGCCTACGAACCCTAAAACCATCAAAAATCAAGATAGATCGGGAGTTCCACCGCCGCAAGCCTTTGTAGCCACCAAAACCCTCTCGGGAGCCTGTTCCGGCACCATGCCGGAGGGGGAATCCATCACCGGTGGCCATCTTCATCATCCCGGCGCTCTCCATGATGAGGAGGGAGTAGTTCACCCTCAGAGCTGGGGGTATGTACTAGTAGCTATGTGTTTGATCTCTCTCTCTCTCGTGTTCTCTCTCGTGTTCCCTCTATGGCACGATCTTGATGTATCCCGAGCTTTTCTATTGTAGTTGGATCTTATGATGTTTCTCCCCCTCTACTCTCTTGTGATGAATTGAGTTTCCCCTTTGAATTTATCTTATCGGATTGAGTCTTTTATGAGAACACTTGATGTATGTCTTGCCGTGCTTATCTATGGTGACAATGGGATATCATGTGCCTCTTGATGTATGTTTTGGTGACCAACTTGCAGGTTCCGCCCATGAACCTATGCATAGGGGTTGGCACACGTTCTTGACTCTCCTGTAGAAACTTTGGGGCACTCTTTGAAGTACTTTGTGTTGGTTGGATGAATCTGAGATTGTGTGATGCATATCGTATAATCATGCCCATGGATACTTGAGGTGACAATGGAGTATCTAGGTCACATTAGGGTTTTGGTTGATTTGTGTCTTAAGGTGTTATTCTAGTACGAACTCTTGTATAGAATTATCCGAAAGAATAACTTTGAGGTGGTTTTGTACCCTACCATAATCTCTACATCTGTTCTCCGCTATTAGTGGCTTTGGAGTGACTATTTGTTGCATGTTGAGGGCTTGTTATATGATCTATCTATGTTATTATTGTTGAGAGAACTTGCACTAGTGAAAGTATGAACCCTAGGCCTTGTTTCCTATCATTGCAATACTGTTTACGCTCACTTTTATCATTAGTTACCTTGCTGTTTTTATTATTTCAGATTACACAAACCTATATCTACCATCCATATTGCACTTGTATCACCATCTCTTCGCCGAACTAGTGCACCTATATAATTTACCATTGTATTGGGTGTGTTGGGGACACAAGAGACTCTTTGTTATTTGGTTGCAGGGTTGTTTGAGAGAGACCATCTTCATCCTCGCCTCCTATGGATTGATAAACCTTAGGTCATCCACTTGAGGGAAATTTGCTATTGTCCTACAAACTTGTGCACTTGCAGGCCCAACAACGTCTACAAGAAGAAGGTTGTGTAGTAGACATCAGAAAGCTCTATGGTTATAGCTTTGCATAAAGCCAATTTTTCCCTACAACAAAGGAATAAATTTCATTTAACTATTATGGTGGTTGTTAAACATTGAGATGGTTCCTCCAACTCAATCCCAATTAGGCTTCAACATTAAACCCAACAATTTAAATTAAGTAACATGATGATATTCACATGATAATTCAAGTACTAGTTACTCAAAATGTCCATAACCGGGGACACGGCTAACCATGATTAGTTTATACACTCTGCAGAGGTTTGCACACTTTTCCCCGCAAGACTCGGTCTCCTCTGTTGGATTTCTCGCACTACATGGTGTTTGAGAAATGGATGACCGAGACATAGTCTTTCAGAAACATTAACTCTTTACTCTGGGTAGACAGTACCAACCTACATCCCCTACATCTGCTAGTCTACCACTGAAAGAGGTCACGCAACATACTCAACTATGCTAGAGCCCATAGTAGCTTGCGGCTGCACATGAAAGTTTCTAGCATGAATAATCTCATGATCCCTTTGAGCCTGGGTGACAGTCCGTAGGAGAATCACACGGTACCCCGGGATTTCCAAAAATACAGGCAACACTGGGTTCCCCAGGTGCCTCAATCCACCCAGATGTAAATTAAAGTTGCCACCTTAAGTTAACCATTAATTAACAATACTCACATATGTCATGGATACACTCACCCAATCCATGTCTACAAGCATAGCATAGCAATATAAGCAAACGTAGAAGTAACTCCCAAAGGTTTGATAATAAACAGGACAATAGGTTCCACCTCATCTACTTCCCAAAACCCACATATTAATCAGATCCTAACCATGCAATTGTTTGAGGATTGATCTAATGCAATAAAACTGGGTAGTAAAGAGGTATGATCAAAGTGTTACTTGCCTTGCTGATGATCCGTGAAACCTAGAGACTCGTAGTAGCACGCTGCGCACTCCGGGTACTCTCGCAAACAAACAAGCATACAATAAGCACTCATCTAATGCACGGGTAAAACTGAAATAAGAGATCTAACCAGAAAGTTCAACTTAAGAACTCCGGTTTGCAAAAAGAATCAAATCAAACGAAGCAACAAAACTCAAACAGCTAAAGAAACAAGCTTCATCTACTAATATGGACCTAAGTCAAATTTTAAAGTAGCAAAAACTTGTTTAAGTTGGTTAAATGTAAAGAGGGTTTCGAGACGAAACTCTAGGCGCTTGAATCGCCTGATTCCGATAAACGAGCGAAAAAATAAACTAAAACGAAAATCGGATCAGAAATCACGATCGAAAATAATCGCGAAAAACCCGAGAAAAAGAAAAATTGATGAACAGGCTAACGAACGAACGTTCGCTGTCTGCGGCTAAACAGTGAAAATTGTTTGTTAAAACGAACTTATTGACGAAAATCAATTCCAGCTGCCGTAGAGTCTAGAACCACGAGATTCAATCTAGACACCGCCATGGAGGGGTTCACCACTTTCATTGGCGCCTCTCCTATGATGCGTGAGTAGTTCTTTGAAGACCTACGGATCCATAGTTAGTAGCTAGATGGATTCCTCTCTCTCTCTCTCTCTCTCTCTCTCGCTCTCTATCTCTCTCTTGATTATCAATACAATGGTCTCTTGGACATCCATATGATGTAAGTCTTTTTGCGGTGTGTTTGTTGGGATCCGATGAACTTTGAGTTTATGATCAGACCTATGTTTTTATCCATGAAAGTTATTTGAGTCTTCTTTCATCTCTTATATTCATGATTGCTTATAGCCTTGTATTTCTTCTCTGATATTTGGGTTTTGTTTGGCCAACTTGATCTATTTATCTTGCAATGCGAAGAGGTGCTTTGTAGTGGGTTCAATCTTACAGTGCTTGATCCCAGTGATAGAAGGGGAACCGACACATATGTATTGTTGCTACTAAGGATAGCAAGATGAGATCTATATCTCCGCAATAGATAAACGGATCTCGTCTACATCATGTCATTGTTCTTACTGCATTACTCCGTTTTCCCATGAACTTAACACACTAGATGCATGCTGGATAGTGGTCGATGTGTGGAGTAATAGTAGTAGATGCAAGCAGGAGTCGGTCTACTAATCTTGGACATGATGCCTATATAATGATCATTGCCAGGATATCGTCATGATTATTTGAAGTTCTATCAATTTCCCAACAGTAATTGCTTTCCCACCGTTTGCTATTTTTCTCAAGAGAAGCCACTAGTGAAACCTATGACCCCCGGGTCTCTTTTCACCATATTTTCCTTTGCGATCTATTTTCCTTTGCATTTATTTTCAGATCTATTAAACAAAAAATACAAAAATACCTTGCTATAATTTATTTGTTCCGTGATCTATTTGTCCTATCTACCACTTTTACCTCACGTTATTTTCCTATCTTGAGGCGCCGTACTCGAAAGGGATTGACAACCCCTTTAACACGTCACGCTACGAGTATTTGTTATTTGTGTGCAGGTGCTGTTTACGTGGTGTGAGGAGGTTCTCCTACCGGTTCGATAACCTTGGTCTCATAACTAAGGGAAATACCTACCATCGCTATACTGCATCATCCCTTCCTTTTTGGGGAAATACCGACGTAGTTCTAGCAGACATCACAGTGCTTAGGAGGTGCTTAGGCACGCCTAGGTGCTAGGTAATGGCGAAACACCTCGCCTAGGGCATAAATGGAGGTCTAGGCAGCGCAAGCAAGGAATTGCCTACGCAAGGAAGAAAGCATGCCACATACTGCACTAATATGTGAATGTGTTATATTCCAGTGGTAGTAGATGGTAATTAACTTATTTATATGCCCTAAACTAATATCAACACCCATATAATAATCACAAATACACTACAAGTAAAAATTATATTACCGCCTAGGCACTAGGCGAAGGCCAACCGCCTCGATTACGCCTACCGCTTTTTCCAACCTTGAGTTTCTGGTCATTCCGAGAACTTTTATTTCTACACAAAAATAACACCATGGTAATTCTGCTAAAAACAGCGTCAGTCCGGGTTAGTTCCATTCAAATCATGCAAGTTAGAGTCCAAAATAAGGGCAAAAGATTTTGGAAAAGTAGATACGTTGAGACGTATCAATCACGAAGCCTTTATAGCTTGGTGGCAGTGACTGAAGAACTCTGTCAATAACACTCTCAATTGGAAGATCAATTCCTAGCCGAGTCAAGTGGTTATGATACCCAAACATTTTGAGTATCTGTTCACTGACAGAACTATTCTCCTCCATCTTGCAGCTATAGAACTTGTTGGAGACTTTATATCTCTCAACCCGAGCATTAGCTTGAAATATCAACTTCAGATGTTGGAACATCTCATATGCTCCATGGCATTCAAAACATCTTTGAAGTCCCGGTTCTAAGCCGTAAAGCATGACACACTGAACTATCGAGTAGTCATCAGATCGAGTCTGCCAGATGTTCATAACATCTGTAGTAGCTCCTACAATAGGTCTATCACCTAGCGGTGCATCAAGGACATAATTCTTGTGTGCGGCAATGAGGATAATCCTCAAGTTACATACCCAGTCCGTGTAGTTGCTACCATCAACTTTCAACTTAGATTTCTCTAGGAACACATTAGAATTTAGGGGAACAGTAGCACGGGCCGTTGATCTACAACCTAGATATGCAAAACTATTAAGACTAGGTTCATGGTAAATTCAGTTCAACTAATCAAATTACTAATGAACTCCCACTTAAATAAACAACCCTCAAGTTATCTAAGTGATACATGATCCAAATCAACTAACCCATGTCCGATTATCACGTGAGATGGGGTAGTCATCAATGGTGAACATCTCTATGTTGACCATATCTACTATATGACTCACGTTTGACCTTTCGGTCTCCAGTGTTCTGCATGCTAGGCTCATCAAGTTTAACCCAAGTATTCTGCATGTGCAAAACTGTCTTACACCTGTTTTATGTGAACGTAGAGTCTATCACACCCGATCATCACGAGGTGCTTCGAAACGACGAACTTTGGAAACGGTGCATACTTGGGAAGAACACTTTTATCTTGAAATTTAGTGAAGGGGTCATCTTATAATGCTACCGTTGTTCTAAGCAAAATAAGATCCATAAAAGATAAACATCACATGCAATCAAAAATATGTGACATGATATGGCCATCATCATCTTCTGCTTTTGATCTCCATCTCCAAAGCATCATCACGATCTCCATCGTCACCGACTCGACACCTTGATCTTCATCGTAGCGTCGGGGTTGTCTCGCCAACTATTGCTTCTACAACTATTGCTAATGCATAGTGATAAAGTAAAGCAATTACATGGCGCTTGCATTTCATACAATAATTAAGAGACAACCCTAAGGCTCCTACCGGTTGTCGATATTACAAAACATGATCATCTCATACAACAACGTATATCACATCACGTCCTGACCATATCACATCACAACATGCCCTGCAAAAACAGATGTCCTCTACTTTGTTGTTGCAAGTTTTACGTGGCTGCTACGGGCTTGTAGAAAGAACCATTCTTAACTATGCAAAAACCACAACGGTGATTATCAAGTTTGCTGTTTTAACCTTCAAGGATCGACCGTAGTCAAATTCGATTCAACTAAAGTAGGAGAAATAGACACCTGCCAGTCACCTTTATGCAAAACAAGTTGCATGTCAGTTGGTGGAACTGGTCTCATGTGTGTGGACATGTAAGGTTGGTCTGGGCCACTTCATCCCACAATATTGCTGAATCAAAATAAGACGTTGGCGGTAAGCAATATGATCATCACCTCCCACAACTCCTTTGTGTTCTACTCGTGCATATCATCTATGCATAGACCTGGCTCGGATACCACTTTTGGGGAATGTTGCATGGAAAACAAAAACAATTCTACGCACATGCAAGATCTATCCATGGAGATGCATAGCAACGAGAGGGGAGAGTATGTCTACGCACCCTCGTAGACCGTAAAGCGGAAGCGTTTATTAACGCGGTTGATGTAGTCGAACTTCTTTGCGATCCAACCGATCAAATACCGAACGTACGACACCTTCACGTTCATCACATGTTAAGCTCGATGACGTCCTCGGCTTCTTGATCTAACAAGACGGGTGAAGTAGTAGATGAGTTCCGGCAACACGACGGTGTGGTAACAGTGATGGTGAACTTGTTCCCGCAGGGCTTCGCCGTGCACTGCAGAGAAACTAGATGGAGGACTAAACTGTGGAGGGGGTACCGCACACGGCTAAGATATTGTCGTGGGTTTGTGTGGCGCCCCCTCCCTCATATATATAGGTGGGGGAGGGGAGGCACCCAGGAGGTACCCCAAGGGTGGCCAACCGACCCCTTGGGCTCCTGCCCTCTAGCCCCCACTACTTCAGGATGATGCTAATGCGACACTACGATCAGAGACCCTTCAACGAAACTGTGTGTGATGCAATAATCACAAATGGTGGTGTAAAAAACCCGTCAAAAAGGTGTAAAACGTTTGCGATGGCGGACACACCAAACACGGTTCAGATTTTACTTGTGTGTGCAATGCTAGGCATACGGTTGATGCAGGAGAACTGTTTGCGATGAGGAAGAACAACAGAAACTGGCAGCCATATCAATGTGTATGCGATATACGACATACCATTCACTTTGATGAATTGTGTACTATTAGGGAATGCAACAGAAACAGTCAGCCAGATCAAGGTGTGTGTGATATACAACATATGGTTCACTCGGACAAACTGTTTTCGGTTAGGTAAGAGAACGAAAATGGTTCATCTTAAAAAGATGTGTGTGATATGCGGCATTTGCAAAATAAAAAAAATAACAAAGCCTTTAGTCCCAAACAAGTTGGGATAGGCTAGAGGTGAAACCCATAAGATCTCGCAACCAACTCATGGCTCTGGCACATGGATAGCAAGCTTCCACGCACCCCTGTCCATAGCTAGCCCTTTGTCGATACTACAATCCTTCAGGTCTCTCTTAACGGACTCCTCCCATGTCAAATTCGGTCGACCCCGCCCTCTTTTGACATTATCCGCATGCTTTAGCCGTCCGCTATGCACCGGAGCTTCTGGAGGCATGCGCTGAACATGCCCAAACCATCTCAGACGATGTTGGACAAGCTTCTCCTCAATTGGTGCTACCCCAACTCTATCTCGTATATCATCATTCCGGACTCGATCCTTCCTCGTGTGGCCACACATCCATCTCAACATACGGATCTCCGCCACACCTAACTGTTGAACATGTCGCCTTTTAGTCGGCCAACACTCTGCGCCATACAACATTGCGGGTCGAACCGCCATCCTGTAGAACTTGCCTTTTAGCTTTTGTGGCACTCTCTTGTCATAGAGAATGCCAGAAGGTTGGCGCCACTTCATCCATCCGTCTTTGATTCGATGGTTCACATCTTCATGAATACCCCCATCCTCCTGCAACATTGACCCCAAATACCGAGAGGTGTCCTTCCGAGGTACCACCTGGCCATCAAGGCTAACCTCCTCCTCCTCACACCTAGTAGTACTGAAACCGCACATCATGTACTCGGTTTTAGTTCTACTAAGCCTAAACCCTTTCGATTCCAAGGTTTGTCTCCATAACTCTAACTTCCCATTTACCCTCGTCTGACTATCGTCAACTAGCACCACATCATCCGCAAAGAGCATACATCATGGGATATCTCCTTGTATATCCCTTGTGACCTCATCCATCACCAATGCAAAAAGATAAGGGCTCAAAGCTGACCCCTGATGCAGTCCTATCTTAATTGGGAAGTCATCGGTGTCGACATCACTTGTTTGAACACTTGTCACAACATTATCGAACATGTCCTTGATGAGGGTAATGTCCTTTGCTGGAACTTTGTGTTTCTCCAAGGCCCACCACATGACATTCCGCGGTATCTTATCATAGGCCTTCTCCAAGTCAATGAACACCATATGCAAGTCCTTCTTTTGCTACCTGTATCTCTCCATAAGTTGTCGTACCAAGAAAATGGCTTCCATGGTCGACCTCCCAGGCATGAAACCAAACTGATTTTTGGTCACGTTTGTCATTCTTCTTAAGCGGTGCTCAATGACTCTCTCCCATAGCTTCATTGTATGGCTCATCAGCTTAATTCCACGGTAATTAGTACAACTCTGAACATCCCCCTTGTTCTTGAAGATTGGTACTAATATACTCCGTCTCCATTCTTCTGGCATCTTGTTTGCCCGAAAAATGAGGTTGAAAAGCTTGGTTAGCCATACTATCGCTATGTCCCCGAGACCTTTCCACACCTCAATGGGGATACAATCAGGGCCCATCGCCTTGCCTCCTTTCATCCTTTTTAAAGCCTACTTCACCTCAGACTCCTGGATGCACCGCACAAAACGCATGCTGGTCTCATCAAAGGAGTCATCCAGTTCAATGGTAGAACTCTCATTCTCCCCATTGAACAGCTTGTCGAAGTACTCCCGCCATCTATGCTTAATCTCCTCGTCCTTCACCAAGAGTTGGCCTGCTCCGTCCTTGATGCATTTGACTTGGCCAATATCCCTCATCTTGCTCTCCCAGATCTTAGCCATCTTATAGATGTCCCTTTCACCTTCCTTCGTGCCTAACCGTTGGTAGAGGTCCTCATATGCCCGACCCCTTGCTTCACCAACAGCTTGCTTTGCGGCCTTCTTCGCCATCTTGTACTTCTCTATGTTGTCTGCACTCCTATCCAGGTATAAGCGTCTGAAGCAATATTTCTTCTCTTTAATCGCCTTCTGGACATCATCATTCCACCACCAGGTATCCTTATCTTCGCTTCTCCTTCCCCTGGACACTCCAAACTCCTCCGAGGCCACCTTACGGATGCAAGGAAAATCTTTTGGGTTTCATCTCCATAAGAGTGGCTGAGTTTTTACGTTGGCTCGCCAAGCCTATCACAACCCTCCTCCTTTACCCGGGCTTGGGACCGGCTATGTTGAGACAACATAGGCGGAGTTGATATGCGGCATTTGCGATTAGCCAAAAGAACACAAACGATTTGTGTAAACCAGATGTGTGTGATACGCAGCAAACAGCCCACTCGGATGAACTGTTTGTGATGAGAAATTATAACACAGACGGTTACTATAGTAAGTTCGTGTGCGATTCTGTTCGTACAAAAAACTTTGAAAAATGCAAACTAGTTGCTTGCGGTGGCTAGGATTATCGCACACGATGCATCTGCGAGTACTCATGTGCGATGATTAGTAAGTTACACATATGTTTCCTTATGTTAACATGTATGTGAATTTGCAATATGGACAGTTAATATGCAAATGCCTTCTGGACATCGAGCACACACTTAAACTCAAAGAATTGTGTACGATACTAATACTTTCCATGAAAATTTAAGAACTTGGCTAACAGCAGTTGATAACATATATATAGTGGTTACACTATTTGACAAAAGGAGGGTCTTCGTAACACGGTTTTGACAACCATATGGTCCATATCTAGATACTTAACATGTAACAACTATCACATTTTAAGAGGCTAACGGCCAACAACCATATGGTCCATATCTACATACTTACCATAGTAACAGCTAGCACATTTTAAGAGGCTGAGGGCCAACAACCACAACTATCCATTGGAAGCAGCTTGATCACGGCGACTCGGCATCTTGTTAATGAAAAGGAAGAGCCCTTCTGTGCCTTGATAGAGCATGAGTAGAATAGTGTCTCCAATTTTCAAATATGGATGCATTGCCACCACAAGCGAGAACTTGTTAATTTGAATGGTTCCATTTCTGCGGGAAATGCAGTACCTTGCAATCACTTTGCCATTATTAGAAGGCACAAGTGTAATTCGACCACGCCGGGAAATCGAACCAGGAACTGCTACAACGGGCAATTTCTGTTGAAATGTAGAATAAAAACCAATTCTAACATATCGTTGAAGATATATATAGTTTATGAGCATCAACATTAAAATAAGACTTTTTACCAGCGTTTTGTGCACACATTGGTCTTGTTTAATGTGTGCACCATAGGTATAATTAATCCCATCCAAAATCCAGCATTCATACACTGTGCTATCTCCGTCAGATTAACAACAAAGTTTATGACATGCTTCAAGTCCTTCCAGTGAAATTTGGTACGCTTAGTGACATACACACTACTGGAATCAGCTACTTTGCCATCTGCCAGCTCTTTGCCATCAGCTAGCAGACGGCAAAGAAGCTCTTTGCCATCAGTTACCCGAAAGCAGACGGCAAAGAACTGGCTGATGGCAAAGAAAGCATTTGCCATCAGCCTATTCTTTGCCGTCTGCTAGCTGACGGCAAAGAATCTTTGCCATCCGCTAGCAGACGGCAAAGAGGGAGGGGGGCCCACTGAGGAGCTGTTTAAAAAATACTTAACGTCCCCCCTCTTTGCCGTCTGCTAGCAGACGGCAAAGAGCAAAAAAGCGGACGGCAAAGAGGGCGGACGGCAAACATTCAACATATATAACGGCGCGCCCCACCCCGCCCTCTCTCTCTGTTTCTCTCCTGCTCCCACACGCGCACCGCCGCCCCCAGCACTAGCCGCCGCCCAGTCGCCCCACCGCCCCGCCGCCCCACCGGCCCCCCGCCCCGTCGCCCCCATCGGCCCCCCGCCCCATCGCCCCACCAGCCCCCCGCCCCATCGCCCCCGCTGCCCTGCCGTCTCAGCGCCGCCGCGCCCCGGCCCCCCGGCGCCCCAGCCCCCCCGCGCCCCACCGCCCCGGGCCCGGCGCCGCCACCCCAGGCCGCCCCGCCCCCCTCCTCCACCGGCCCCCCGCCTCGTCGCCACTGCCGCCCGGGGCCGTCGCCCCACCGGCCCCCCGCCCGTCGCCCCCGCCGCCCTGCCGTATCGGCGCTGCCGCGCCCCGGCCCCCCAGCACCCCCCCGTGCCCCACCGCCCCGGGCCCGGCGCCGCCGCCCCAGGCCGCCCCGCCCCCCTCCTCCACCGGCCACCTCCTCCACCAGCCCAGGTGAGCTCTACCTCCTCTGTTTTTCCTTTTTTTCTGTTTTTTAGTTTTAGGTTTATGTTTAGTTTAGATTTAGTTTTAGTTTTAGTTTTAGGTTTAGTTTTAGGTTTAGGTTTAGTTTTAGTTTAGTTTTAGGTTTAGATTTAGTTTTTTCCTTTTTTTTCTTTTTTTTAGTTTTAGGTTTATGTTTAGTTTAGTTTTAGTTTTAGTTTTAGATTTAGGTTTAGTTTTAGGTTTAGTTCAGTTTTAGGAAAGAAAAAGAAGAAGAAAAAAAACAGGAGAGGAGGAGAAGAAAAAGAGGAAAAAGGAAAGGAAGAAGAAGAAGAGGAGGAGGAGAAGAAAAAAGAAGAAGAGGAAAAAGAAGAAGAAAAAAGAGGAGAGGAGGAGAAGAAGAAGAGGAAAAAGGAAAGGAAGAAGAAGAAGAGGAGGAGGAGAAGAAAAAAGAAGAAGAGGAAGAAGAAGAAGAAAAAAGAGGAGAGGAGGAGAAGAAGAAGAGGAAAAAGGAAAGGAGGAGGAGGAAGAAGAAGAAGAAGAAGAAGAAGAAGGAAAAAAAGGAAGAAGAGGAAGAAGAGGAAGAAGTAGAAAAGGAAAAAAGAGGAAAAAAAACCCGACCTGACACGGCACCCCGACCCCGACCCGGCACCCCGACACGACAACCCGACCCCGAGACCCCGACCCCGACACCCCGACCCCGACCCCGACATCGACATCCCGACCTCGAGCCTGACCCGACACCCTGACCCCGACACCGACACAGCACCCCGACCCGACCCGGCACCCCGAACCGACACCCGACCCCGAGACCCCGACCCCGACCCCGACACCGACACCCCGACCCCGACACCGACATGGCACCCCGACCTCGACCCGGCACCCCGACCCGACACCGACACCCCGACCCCGACACCCCGACCCGACCCCGACACCGACACCCCGACCCCGAGCCTGACCCGACACCGACATGGCACCCCGACCCCGACCCGGCACCCCGACCCCGACACCGACACCCCGACCCCGACACCGACACGACACCCCGACCCCGACCCGACACCCCGACCCCGAGACCCCGACCCCGACCCCGACCCCGACACCGACACCGACACCCCGACCCCGAGCCTGACCCGACACCCCGACCCCGACACCGACACGGCACCCCGACACCGACCCGACACCCCGACCCCGAGACCCCGATCCCGACACGGCACCCCGACACCGACACGACACCCCGACCCCCGACACCTCCCGAAAAGGTGTTCTTTGGCCTTCCAGAGGCCGACGGGGTCATATATTTGTGAATTATTAGTTAGGTCATATATTTTTCGATTTTGTTATGAAAAACATCATATATAATTGTGTTGATCGGGTAGTTTTAAATGTACAGTTGTTTATGTTGTACTTGATGATGATACACTTAAGTGATATACATATTATTATTCATGTCGGTACTTTTTTTCGTGTTGTACTAATTTCGTTTATTCTTTGTCATGGCAGGTGTTGAAAGATGGTGGGCGCTGGTCGGGAGCGCGCCGAGGCCCCTTCTTCGTCGGCGCGCAGTGTGAGGTCTTCCATTCCACCTCTCCGCCGAGCGTTGCTGGACAGTATGGCGACACCGCTGGGCCCTTCTTCGTCGACCACGGTGCCCAGCAGAGGACGAGGTAAGAAGAAGGGCCGAGGTGGAGCACGTGGTCGCGGGAGAGGAGGTAGGGTGACTCTTACGGCGCCTTCCTCGCTGCCGCCCCCAGCTGTTTCACCCGAGCACATGACTGCTAGGGTGGACTTGTCTGAGGAGGAGGCTACACGGACTCCGGTCCACGAGCCTCCGATCCACGGGTCTTCGACCCACGAGCCTTGGGTCGACGGGCCTTCGGCCCACGAGAGTTGGGCCCATGAGACCCCGGAGGAGCACACGTCTGGATGGGGTACTTGGTCGGGTCAGCCTGAGGATGGCGGGGAGCCGAGTAGCCATGCTGATGATGGCAGGGAGCCGAGTGGCCATGCTGATGATGGCGGGGAGCCGACTGATTTTGAGGAGGGGCAGGAGGGGGGCAACGTCTACCAGCGTGGTGCTACACGGCTCCCGTCTGTGCCGGCGACCCGTGAGCAGAGGTGGTTGATTTTCCCTGATGGGGAGAGGTAAGTGCATTTAATATTTTTGTACCTTCTGCATTCACGTTTCTTCAAATAACTAATGCGCTGGGCTTGTCATGGTGCAGGGGTTGGGACCACCATGAAAGTGTCCGCCGGCCCAACTCCGTCCTTGGAGTTCTGATTCGGCAAAACTTTCCGGGGTTTGTCACGTTGCCTGGTGAGAGTCGGCTTCCAGAGGTTGTATTGAGTTGGGAGCACTACTTGGCTGCCCCGGCCCCGCCGGGTGAGATTATCGACGGTGTCTTGTGCAAAACGAGGGCAGACATGGTGATCAGAAAGTTCTGGGTAATTTCTCCTTTACACAATTAAAAATCTTCAACTAGCTAGTTATTAATTGTACTAATCAATATTGTCTCATTTGATTGCAGACATTCTACAGGTGTGAGGAGGGATACGAGGAGGAGGCGGCAGATGTTATCCAGAAGGAGTGCAAGCGCCTACTTCAGAACTTACGGCATGAGGCTCGGGTGCAGTCTGTTCGAGACTACTACGCCGACCGTGGTATCAAGAAGTCCAAGCGGGAGTGCCGCGATAAGTTCTTGAGTAAGGAGCAGTACATGAAGGTAATTCTTAAGGCCTTGTACTTAATTCCTTCATTTAGTAATTCATAGCCGTAGCGCTGAAGTTTCTATTTGCTAACTTAGGCCCCTCAGAGATGGTGTGCGGATCGGATGGATTGTTGGGAGGTGTTGGTCGATGGGTGGTGCTCAAAAGAATGGCGGGCCACCCACAACGAGGCCAAGGACAAACGTGCCCAAATGGAAGGTGTGCCACACCACCAAGGCAGCTCCAACTTATTTCAGTACGGGCGGAACTGGGTATGTGGTTTGCTTCATGATTCATGCAATTCATTCATCATGCTAGCTTTAGCCCTTTAATTACTAATTTACTTTGTTTCTCTCTTTCAGGCACGCTACAATAAGGCGGATAAGGTGCCAGAGGTGTACGACCTGTATGCCATGGCCCACACTGGCTCTTACAAGAAAGTCAAGGCATTCTCTGCGTCTGACCTCGATGATCCAAAGAACTTCACCAACATCTCCGCCCACGACAAGCTCGTGCAATATAGAGATCAGGGGAAGGCGAGGAAAGGGGAGGACTTTAACCCGAGCCAGGGTCCCATTGATACAGAGTTGCTGATGATATCTGGTGGCGGGAGGTCCCATGGCTCCATAGCCATGGGAGATGGACTTATCCGTTGTCCTAGCACTCTCCCGGAGATCAAGGCGCGCCAGTCGAGCTCCGCTCCTGAGATAAGGCCTCGTGAACGGCCAGTCCAACTCGCCATCAAGGTTAGTTATACGTACTCAGCTATCTTTCTCCATTACATTGTGTGCGCTTCCATCAATGATTACAAATGGTCATGTGAGTGGTGTTGCAGGCTGCTATACAGAGTGAGAGAGATAGAACAGAGAAACTTCTGGCGGAGGCGGCGGAGAGGCAGCGGGAGTTGGAGGAGAGGACGACAAAGATGTTGGAGGAGGAGAGGGCACGGAATGACATGCAGGCAAGGGCCATGTATGAGCTCCTTGTGGTAAGTTTCTTCTGCAGATTACTTGCTAGTCTTAACATTTGAGTCTCATTACTAACTAGTATGACTCTGTTGTGAAAACCAAATGTGCAGTCTGTGTGCGAGAAGTCCGGTCAGACCGCTCCGCCGATGCCAGTGATTGCTCCTGGGAGCACGGTGAGTTTAATTTGAATGGACATTACTTGCTAGTCTTAACATTTGAGTGTCATAATGCTAACGAGACATTGGAAATGATCTTTGGTGCAGCTTAACTCCAGAAACGCATCGCACGATCCTTCTCCAGCTACCGGCACGAGCCAGCCCGCTCCTACACCTCCCTGATCACGGTAAGTTTCTCTAGACTTAGACTTAGCTTTATTTCCTCCAATATGCTTACCATAATGACCTAGAGTTAGCTTCTTTTCCTTCAAAATGACTTAATAAGCTTACTTATGTCAAAAATTGCATAATTAACTTAGTTAGCTCATAAACGATCCATTTTACCTAAGTTAGCTCTAATATGACTCATTTTACCTTAGTTAGCTTACAAGTGATCCAATTTATCCAAGTTAGCTCTAAAATGACCCATTTTAGTAGATTAGCTTGTAAATGATCCATTTTACCTATGTTAGCTTTAAAATGACCCATTTCACCTAGGTTAGCTCCAAAATGACTCATTTCACCTAGGTTAGCTCCAAAATGACCCATTTCACGTAGGTTAGCTCCAAAATGACCCATTTCACCTAGATTTGCTCCTAAACGATCAATTTCACCTAAGTTAGCTAAAAACGATCCATTTCACCTAAATTAGCTCTTAAATGATCCATTTCACCTAAGTTAGGTCATAAACGACCCATTTCAACTAAGTTAGCTCACAAAAGCTCATAAATGATCCATTTCACCTAAGCTAGCTCAAAAATGATCCATTTCACCTAAGTTAGCTCATAAACGATCCATTTCACCTAAGTTAGCTCATAAACGACCCATTTCAACTAAGTTAGCTAATAAATGATCCATTTCAACTAAGTTAGCTCATAAACAACCCATTTCAACTTTGTTAGCTCATATATGATCCATTTCACCTAAGTTAGCTCATAAATGACATATACTTCTTGTTCTAGTCTTCTTCTTGTTCTAGTCACCTATTTCTAACTTTCTTATTTACCATTTTGCAGATTTCATTCACTTCATGGAAGCTAGCTTCCTATGATGGAGTGCTTGCTTTTCCTTTGATGAAACTTTGCATTGTATCTAGCTTGCTATGATAGAACTTGCTATCTTGACGAAACTTTGCATTGTAATATGTATATGGATGGAACTTGCTTATGTATGAACTATGTGTATGGATGGAACTTGCTTATGTATGAACAATGTGTATGGATGAAACTGATGTGATATGTGATATGAAACTTATGTGTTGGATATGTGATATGGAAATATATCTATATATGTCATATATATTTGATGTGAAAATTGTTGGATTAAAAAAACAGGAAAAAAGAGACAATATGCAGGCTCTTTGCCGTCTGCCACCGACGGCAAAGGGCTCTTTGCCATCAGCAGCGGACGGCAAAGAGGCCACATGGCAGGCAACTGTGCTTCCTGGGAGGCTGACCAATTTGGTCAGTTTGCCATCAGCAGCTGACGGCAAAGGCTTTGCCGTCCGCAATGGACGGCAAAGGCCTGCCATTAACCACCTAACGGAGTAACATCGCATTTATTGCCATCCGTCTTCTTTGTCGTCCTCTGCTGATGGCAAAGGCCCCTTTGCCGTCAGCTGGCCGAAGCAGAAGGCAACGCAACTCTTTGTCGTCCCCTACTTTGCCGTCACCTTTTGCCGTCCGCGGCTGAGGGCAAAGGTCTTTATCGTCCGCCATCCATGCCTTTGCCGTCCGCCGTGGCAGATGGCAAAGTAGCAGATTCCTGTAGTGACAAATCGTTCACTATGCATCCAACATATCCTTCTTAAAAGGTGAAATGGTATTATTTATTCCAAACATGGCAGAAGAATATATAGTGCACATAATTTGGTAAATAGAATTTGTTATTGCCTAGGAACGGAGTTAGAAAATGAAATCACAATTGGTTGCTTAAATAGTGATCAATTAGTCAGAACAAATACCCCGATTTTGCTAAGTAATATGACAACATGGAGAAAGTTGAAAGGACACTAACCTCTATCAGACTTTGATCGGCTGATGACGTTGGGGAAGTAAACATTCATGTTAGTTAGACCAGGCTGTGGTGGACGCACTAGAATTTTATTGCCAGCTTTCAGTTCATAACACTTAGACATTTTTCTCCAGAGGTTCGCATTTAAAATAGGAGTGACCATCTTTATCAAGTTTTACGCTAACCGTCGTTGTATGTCCATGTTACATTGTCAATATGACATCCTGTGAGTCATCAACAAAGTAAAGCTCAAGATTTCCTTCTACTCCTGTTCTTGCAAAGCAAGGGATGTACTGCTTGAAATGAAAATTAAGATCATAAATTAGATATATTAAAATTACATAGCAAGACACAAATGTGGGAGTAACTGATAGAACAAATCAATATATAGACGAAAGCAAAGTACAAAAATATATAATTAAAAATAGATAATGTAACAAAGATTTGATGCAAATATATAGATAATGTAGCAACAGACGGTATATGTTCACAAATTTAGGCCATGCCGATCGTGGTAGGTTGAGATTGAACATACCGAGTGCTCCCTGAAGTCATCTAGAATGGTGGGATAGAACTTCGTTTCCGACTGGCCGCGTCCACACTTGCCCGATTTGTGCTTGCACTGTGGACACATGAATGGACATCCATGAATCGGCTAGAACAAAAATGATTCCATGGAGATTTCCGCCGGTTGATTAATAGTGACAGATGGACTGCGATAAGAGATGAGTGAATGTTTTACTAAGTTGATTACCTTCTCCATGACAAAAATCCCCGGGCCAATCCCGCAGAAAACCCCAGTCGACTAGAGTCTGGAATGTCGGTGCAGATAGGCGGCGGAAAGCGGTAGGGGTGAAATCCCGTGCCATTTGGAGCGCGACCTCTGCCCGCCGACAACAGCCCCGTTGAGCTTAGGGTGGCCGCCACGATAGAAGTTGGTGAGGTGTAGAGTTGCGGAGGAGTCCGCAGTGAGTGGGTGGGGCGAAGGGGGTGAGGGTTTTCTTTTTCCATTTGCATGTGTGAGTGAACACACACGGTTCATAGAGGCGACAGAGATGAATCGTGTGCGATAGTAAATCACCGAGATTGAATGGGAATCCAAATTTCCTTTGTCCTTTGTCCATGGTTTTTTTTCTATGATGAACATAAACCCCGCTAATCACCGTGTTCAAATTTTGCACTTTTCCGGGTTCATTTACAAAATTTAGGGGATTATGTGCATTTTCTAGGCATTAATGCACATAATTCAAATTCAAACTATCGGAAAAGGTGCACGAGAACGGTCTGGAAAACCATGGTCGTGCTATTTAGTAATTTCTCATGCCTTTTACAAGGAACGGGCAAATATTTCAAGGAAATGTGTGGCCTCACCATGCCCTGGTAAAACTTTGAGAATGTTTGTCTTATGTCATGATGCATGCCATTCATAAATTGAACCATCACCTAGGAAATTTCATGGTTTCGAGGGGAATCGGCAAGATTGAAGGGGCTGGGAATCCAAATTTCCTTCCTAGCTTGTCATTCAGTTTTTTCTACAATCAACATACCCCGTCGAATGCAACATGCTCTAATTTGGCATTTTCTGGGCTCATTTACCATATTATGGGATTATGTTCATTTTCTAGGCATTAATCCACATAATTCAAATTCAAACAAACGATGCATGAAAAGGTGCACATGAACGGTCTAAAAAAACAATACTCGTGGTATTTAGTAAATTCTCAATCCTTTTACAGGGAACAGGCAGAGATTTCAAGGGAATGTGTGGCAATAGTCAACCAAAATGCATCATTTACTGGGTTAGCAACTATAGAAAAATGAAATACATGCTTGAAAAACATGACGCCTAGCATGGTACCATCATGGTATGGCCCCACCGTGCCCTGGTTAAAAGATGAGAAGGTTTGATTAATGTCATCATGCACACCCTTCACAAATTGAACCATCACCGAGGAAGTTCCATGCTTTCAAGAGGGAAATCACCAAGATTGAAGGGGAATCCAAATTTCCGTCCTAGTTTGTCATTCAGTTTTTTCCAACGATCAACATACTGCCTCAGATGCAACGTGTTCAAATTTGACATTTTTCCGGGCTCATTTACCATACTTAGGGGATTATTTGCATTTTCTAGGCATTAATGGACATAATTCAAATTCGAACAATCGGTGCATGAAAAGGTGCACAAGAACGATTTAGAAAACCATCCTCGTGCTATTCAGTACATTCTCATGCCTTTTACAAGGAATGGGAAGATATTTCAAGGAAATGTGTGGCAATAGTCAACCATAAACGCGTCGTTTACTGGGTTAACAACTATACAAAAATGAAATACATGCTTGGAAAACATGACGCCTGGCGTGGTGCCATGGTATGGCCTCACCGTGCCCTGGTAAAAATTTGAGAATGTTTGCCTTATGTCGTCATGCACGCCTTTCATAAATTGAACCATCACCGAGGAAGTTCCATGGTTTCAAGGGGGAAATCACCAAGATTGAAGGGGGGTCCAAATTTCCTTTGTCCTTTGTCCATGAGTTTTTTTCTATGATGAACATACACCCTGCAAATCACCATGTTCAAATTTGACACTTTTCCGTATTCATTTACCATATTTAGGGGATTATTTGCATTCTCTAGGCATTAATGCACATAATTCAAATTCGAACAACCGGTGCATGAAAAGGTGCACAAGAATGGTCTGGAAAACCATCCTCGTGCCATTTAGTAAATTATCATGCCTTTTACAAGGAATGGACAGATATTTCGAGGAAATGTGTGGCAATAGTCAACCATAAACGCATCGTTTACTGGGTAACAACTATACAAAAAATGAAATGAATGCTTGAAAAACATGACGCTTGGCGTGGTGCCATGGTATGGCCTCACCATAAAAATTTGAGAATGTTATCCTTATGTCGTCATGCACGCCTTTCATAACTCGAACCATCACCAAGGAAGTTTCATGGTTTCGAGAGGGAAATCACCAAGATTGAAGGGGGATCCAAATTTCCATTTTCCTTTATCCATGAGTTTTTTTTCTAAGATGAACATACACCCTGCAAATCATCACGTTCAAATTTGACACTTTTCTGGGTTCATTTACCGTATTTAGGGGATTATGTGCATTTTCTAGGAATTAATGCACATAATTCAAGTTCAAACAATCGGTGCATGAAAGGGTGCATAGGAACGGCCTAGAAAACGATGCTCGTTCCATTCAGTAAATTCTCATGCCTCCTACAAGGAATGGATAGATATTTCGATGAAATGTGTGGCAATAGTCAACCACAAATGTTTGTTTATTGGGTTTTCAACTATAGAAAAAATGAAATAAATGATTGAAAAACATGACGCCTGGTATGGTGCCATGGTATGACCTCACCATGCCCTGGTGAAAATTTGAGAAGGTTTGGCTTATGTTGTCCTAGGAAGTTCCATGCTTTCGAGAGGCAAATCACTAAAATTGAAGGGGAATCCAAATTTTCTTTGTTCTTTGCCCTGGAGTTTTCTTCTACGAAGAACATACACCCTACAAATCACCGTGTTCAAATTTGGCATTTTTTCGGGCTCATTTACCATGTTTTTTTACTATAAACAGTAGGGTAAAACCCCACTGCAACTTCTATTAAATTAATCATTTACCATATTTAAGGGATTATGTGCATTTTCTAGGCATTTGGCGCATATAAATCGAATCCAGCTACAACTACACGGATGTGATGTGAGGGACGTGTATTGCCGTTCGATCGCGGTGCATCCTACGGTGCACACGTGCGATCCGCGTGGCTGGGGTTCCGGCCAATCATAAAGCATCCTAATACTACAAACTGGTGCTAATTAGAGCATCCTTTGAGGGCTTTGAGCGTTGATTAGCATGTGTGACCGTGTGCGCTTTTTTGCGTTAATCAGTAGAAGATCACAAAACCGGTTTCTATGTCGTACCCGTGTGCATTTTTCTGAGTTAATGATCCATAAGTCTGTTACCTGTGTGATGGTTCCTAATAAACCAAGCGTACCATTGACCGAAAAAAATCAACTACACGTGTACATTTTTTTGGAGACGGGAACTGCCAATTTTCTGTTTTCTCGCACATGAGTATTTTACGTGCTTCGTCTCTGTTGTGTGTTTCCCCCGCCCAAGTTTCAAGCTTCGCAGCAAAATTTTCATTAGGCGCGCGATTTTAGAATTTATTCCTCCAACCACATCTCCACCCATCAAATTTCCTCAGTATCTCCCCCCCCCACCCCCACTTCCCTCCTCCCCCCTGCCTCCCCCTACCGGCAGCTCAATCTATCACCGTTGCAACCACAGCTTCAACCACTTCTACGTTCTGCTCGGATCCAGTCAGGTAACCCACCGATCTATATCACGGCCCCGACCTGATTGCTTAAAATGGTGCCTGCGAAACATCCTCATGCCTCCAAATCCCCACCGTCCCTACCTCCAAAGCATCACCGCGCAAGGCCAACCACATATCACATGGACGTCGAGGAGGTGATGGTGGTCCATGGTGCGATGGCGGCTGTGCGTGTTGACCCAGAGGAACACCTCGCCTCCGCCGCCGCCGACATGATGCAGGCTCTGGCCCAGAAGAAGTACCACGGCGACTACCCCCTGGGACTTAACATGTATGATCTGACTAGCTAAATCTTACCAATACCACTTGCAATGGCTATGTTTTGTATGGTTGATTTATTAAGCATGTTCGTGCCTTGTTTATTTCAATATTGTACATTGTGTGATGTTCAAGTATTAACTGTTTAGTTCAATTACACCAATACCAGCAACAAACTTTGCTACCATGCTACTCTCCGCAATGAAGATATACTAGAGATACTATCCATTTGTTATTTTGGGTGGATGCTAACCCTGTTGTACTTTACATGCCTATCCATGTACTTACGCATGGCCATAACGGGCGATGCTGTTGTTTGCCGTCGAGGTTAGCTGCATCCCATGTCTTACAGTGTTTTACATCATTTGTGCAATTGCAGTTTGGCTTCTAACATTTACTTGCTTCTTGTAGGTACACATGTCGGGGGCACTAATCCACGCTTCAACCCAGAGGAAGAGCTCTCCTTTGCTGCCACTGACTTTGGGCGGGCTCTGGCCAAGATGAAGTGCCCCAGCAACTACCTCTTAGGACTTACCAAGTATGAACTCACCTGTTCAATCTTACCAATACCAGTTGAAATTAATGGCTATGTTTTGTACGGTCGATGTCTTAAGCATCTTTTAGTAAACATGCCTAACATGTTTTAGGTATTTTCCCTACCTTTTTATAGACAACTGGGCCATTATCGCTCTGGCAACACCTGCCTTGTGATGTTTAACTCTGCCAATTGCATTTTTATCAGTACCGGTTTCAATGGCCATTAAGCCTAACAGTTGTATCCATTTTTAAATAGTTGTATTTCAATCTCTACAAACTTACAAAACATGAATTAGGATGATGTTAAGCCTGTTGCAATTAACAATTGTATCGATTTTTTAATCTGTCCCTTTGCTACCGTGCTACTCTTTCGCAATGAAGATATCACTACAGATGCTGCCGTTTTATTACCATTCGCTATTTTTGGTGGATGTTAACCCCATTTTAGTTAACATTGGCTTTCCATGTACTTACACAGGGCTACAATGGGGGATGCTGTTGTTTGTCGTCGAGGTTAGCTGCATCCCATGTCTTATACACCATCTATTCCTAAATTTAAGTATTTTTAGAGATTCCAATATAGACTACATAAGGAGCAAAATGAGTGAATCTAGATTCTAATTAAACTATATCTATAATTCTATATACATCCGTATGTTGTTCATATTGAAATCTCTAAAAATACTTGTACTTAGGAATGCAGGTCGTTGTATTTTACATAATTTGTGTAATCTCATTTAGCTTCTAACATTTACTGGTTGCTTGTAGGTATGTATATGAGCGGTACTGATCCACGCTTCGATCCCTTTTGCGTATGGGGCAATGAGATATTCATGAACAAACATCAAGTGAGGAAACTAAGAAATATTGTTAGGCGAAAGAAACGGGCGATGGTAATTAAGCTCTTTATTTACACTTTGTCCAAGACATTAGTGAACTTTAGGATGGTAAGTAATCTGTTGCCTTTCCCCCTGCCCACAACAAGTTACTCTATTAGACCTCATGATCTAATATTTTTCTCTTTTCAGTGGTTTCCGAAGCTATTTACTGATGATTACCTTGCAAACTACATGACCGGAGTGGAGGAAACTAAGGTTAAAGTATATAATTCATGCTACCATGATAATGCTCTAGAAGTCTTCTTGAAGGCGGTGAAGGATGAGCGGGCGATCGTTACAAGGGGTTGGACAGAAGTTGTTTGTGCCTATGGCATGCAGGAAGGCACATTATGGGCATTCCGCTTCTTCAACAACATCGGCAGTCAAAATGATTTACACTTGTCTCTACATCTTTACCGCCTGTAAATATTGTGGTTCATCATAGTTAATTGTTGTCTAATCCTGCAATTACTGAACATATTGTACTGACAATTTTATTTATGGATTCGTTGTTGAACCATTGTGCTGAGAATTTGAATTGCATGTTTCATATTTCAAAATTTCCAATTCGAATAATAAATTGCAGCAAAAAATGTACATGAGCGAATAAAATAATGTGCACATGGTTAGAAAGAAAACATCGTGTGCGATGAAAAAAGAAAACAGATGGTTCTTTGATGTGAAATGTTTGCGATGCCCTTCGAACGCACACATGGTTTTGTCTCATATGCGTCTGCGATTCATGGTAATACGGCAAATGTTTCAAACCAGTGTGCGTGCGTGATAGTAATACCAGTCGCACACAGTTACGAAAATATACACGTTGGCGTTAGTAGAGGCACCACACACATTTTACATTCTTGAACCGTGTGCGATAACGTACCTATCACAAACATATCAGAAGATTAAATGTTGATGTCCACCTTTTTCACACAACTATAGCGGCCTAATCGTTTGGGATGTACATACGAACGAAAACGTTTTCCCTGGATTGACTGTGTGTGATGTACATACGAACGGAAACGTTTTCCCTGGATTGACTGTGTGGGAAGTACATACGAACGGAAACGTTTTCCCTAGATTCATTGTGTGGGATGTACATAAGAATGGAAATGTACTCCTTGGATTGACTGTGTGTGATATACATACGAATGGAAATGTTTTTCTGGGATTCACCATGTGGGATGTACATATGAACGGAAACAATTGGGTTTTGATGCCTCGCCCGATCACACACAAGCCAGCTTGTGTGCCAGGAGGGCCTATCCCCGGCGGTTTCTGGGTCATGTGGGAAGGACCCCCCTACTGCCCACACTCACTTGGTGACGGTTCCAAATGCCGGTGCGGAAAGGGGTTAAAAACTGTTTATATAGCACCGACGCATACCAGTGCCCCCCCCCCTTCCTTGAATGTGTGCGGGGGGGAGGCAGGAGGAGGTGGCGCCCCCCTTTCCTTCCTCCTAGGTGGAGGGAAGGAAAGAGGGGCTAGCCCTCCCCCTTTCCATCCGTAGGGCTGGAAGCCAAGAAGGGGCGTGCCAGTCCCTTGTGGGCTGGTGTGTTCCCCCCTCTTGGCCCATAAGGCCCATTAACCTCCCAGAGCTTCCCGGAACCCCTTCTGGTGATCTGATGACTACCCGATCCACTTCGAAACCTTTTCGGTGAAAAAATAGCATCGTCCTATATATCAATCTTTACCTCCAGACCATTCCAGAGATCCTCGTCATGTCCGTGATCTCATATGGGCCTCCGAAGAACATTAGGTTACCAAATCACATAACTCATATAATATTATATCGTCAATGAACGTTAAACGTGCGGACCCTACGGGTTCGAGAATGATGTAGACATGACTGAGACACCTCTCTGGTCAATAACCAATAGCAAAACCTGGATGCCCATATTAGTTCCGACATATTCTATGAAGATCTTTATTGGTAGAACCAACATACATAATTCCCTTTGTCTATCGGTATGTTACTTGCCCGAGATTCGATCGTCGGTATCTTCATACCTAGTTCAATTTTGTTACCGACAAGTCTCTTTACTCGTTCTGTAATACATCATCTCATAACTAACTCCTTAGTCACTTTGCTTGCAAGCTTCTTGGGATGTGTATTACCGAGAGGGCCCAAAGATACCTCTCCGATACTCGGAGTGACAAATCCTAAGCTCGATCCATGCCAACTCAACAGACACCTTTGGAGATACCTGTAGAGCATCTTTATGATCACCCAGTTATGTTGTGATGTATGATAGCACACAAGGTATTTCTCCGGTAACTGGGAGTTGCATGATCTCATAGTCGAAGGAATATGTATTTGACATTAAGAAAGCAATAGCAATAAACTGAACGATCATATGCTAAGCTAACGAATGGGTCTTGTCCATCACATTATTATCCTAATGATGTGATCCCATTATCAAGTGACAACACATGTCTATGGTTAGGAAACCATAACCATCTTTGATCAATGAGCTAGTCTAGTAGAGGCTCACTAGGGACACATATTTTGCTTATGTATCCACACACGTATTGTGTTTCCGATCAATACAATTCTAGCATGAGTAATAAACCTTTATCATGAGTAAGGAAATATAATAATAACAACTTTATTATTGCCTCTAGGGCATATTTCCATCAATTTTGATTCGGACTATGCCGATGACAAGGTCGATAGGAAGTCCACTTCGGGTACTTGTCAATTTCTTGGTAGATTCCTTGTGTCTTAGTCCTCCAAGAAACAAAACTCGGTATCCTTATCCACCGCCAAAGTAGAATACATTGATGTCGGATCATGTCGTGCTGAATTACTTTGGACAACCAAACTCTTAAAGATTATGTGATACATGTGAAACATGTTCCATTGCTTTGCGACAATGAAAGTGCTATTAAGATTGCTCGCAGTCTTGTGCAATATCCTCGAACGAAACATATTGAAGTTTGTCATTGTTTCATTCGAGATCATGTTGCTAAAGGAGACATCAATCTTAAGCATGTTCATACCGATAAGCAATTGGTGGATATATTCACCAAACCGCTTGATGAAAGATGTTTTTCCAATTGAGAGGTGAATTGGATAGCATTTATGCCTCAAACTTGGAATAGAAATTCCATTTGGATACATGCAAGACATGAGCCTCTTTATGAATAATCCTTGATATTTCTCTTATGATGATGATCAATTATCTTGGATGTATTTCTTGCACCCTTGCATGCTATCTAACCCGTGTAGGTACTTGGATGAGCCTCAATCTAGGAAATTACAAGTCACTCACATCCCAAGCAATTTCTAAATCACCAAGTTCCCATAGTTTGGTTTGACTATTTCAATATGTCAAATTTCAAGATTGTCAATTTGGATACACAAGTGCTCTTTCTTGCAAAACTAACCCATGTAGGAAGATGAGCTTCAACTCCTAGTGGTGCTCCCAACTCTTGATGGACTTCATCAACCTTGAGCATCCAACACAAGTTTAACTACATGATCAAGACCAACATCACAACAAAAGGTATGTCATTCCATCTTATAGAAGCTTTACTCCAACTCATGAGTTAAACCGACTCAACAAGATGTGAATACATCAAAATGCTTAAAAGAAAAATGGCAACCCCATTTTGAGCTTAAACGATGAGTATGACCTATGATCAAGTGATTTCACCTGACTCCTCAGTCAATATGCTCTAACATAGGTGACATTGTCCCCAACCATTTCTAGATGAAGTTCTCTAGTGTTCCTTTTGCATAGTTGATTTTCCATTTGCATATTTTCTTGCTATTGTGTCTCTTTCAAAAAAACGTCTAGATTTCTTTTAAATTTCTGTTATTCATCTGTGTTTGTATAGTAAATTCATTGCAAATCTTTATGGAAATTCCTTGCAAATCCTTGTCGGCTGAGTTGACAAAAAATTTCTCTATCTTGAACTTGGTCTCACCGGTCCAAGCCCATCGGCTAGACCGAAATGCAAGGTTCCCTTGTACGTAGTTCATCGGTACAGCCGACAAGGGCTAGCTCGGTCTCACTGGTGAGCACCTTCTGTGGCTCTGCGATCTTGGAGTCACCGATGGAAACAGATCGGTGTCACCGGTTTCAACACCGAGAAAACATTTTTTCATTTGAAATTGCTTATTTTCTTTAGCTCCACTCAATGATTCTTTTCCTAAGCTACATGCTGCTTTGTAGTGACTCTCAAGGAACACACCTACTTGGCTCATGATTCCAGAAGTACCCTTCTTGGAAATTGATGTCAAAGGGGGAGAGAGAGCGCATCAAAGCTTATCAAATGAGCACACCTAAGCTCTTCTACATATGCTTGTTAACAAAGAGGAGAGAAGTCACATGTCTTTAAGAGGGGAAGACATGTTAGTTTGATTGATTCTGGTTTTGCTCTGTCTTAATTGACCAATATTTGCTCTGTTTGTCTTTGCTCTGACTTTATTGCTCTGACTTTATCTCACCCTACCTTCTCCCATTACCCAATATTAGATTCAGGGGGAGAAAGAGTCTATGCCTAAGGGGAGAAAAATCTTTGGAACTTACTGCACATCTTTAAATATTTGGGGACATGTCTATATCTAAATGAAGTACACACTTTGTAGTACTCACCCATTACATGTCATTCCAGTCTTGGTATTCTTGTAGTTCTTTGAAAATGCTTTATTTGGAGAGTTTTTGTGTTACCTAACCCTGTTTTCTCAAGTATACTCCCTCAAAAGTCAGCTCAAGACCACAAGGTAAGTATATGCATCACCCTCATGTGCATAATGATCTCTTGCTGTTGCACATATTGTTTGCAATAGGGAATCATAAACATGAAGGTGCATTTCTCAACCACATTGTTTGCTCTGATGCATATAGTCAAGATACATGTAACTCTCTGCTTACTCTGTCATGTTATGCATTCACATGTTCTTACATTCTATCTTCACATGTTTGCATACATGCAGGGGGAGCTTATGCATGTTACATGTTCCTACAAAGCTTTACTTACTACTCTTCATATCATTTACTTAAAGCTTTGATGTATGTTGTCATGAATTACCAAAAAGGGGGGAGACTGAAAGCACAAGTGCTCCCTGGGTGATTTTGGTAATTAATGTCAACATGTCTCTTGTTGGACTAATAGTTTTATCTAGTGTATCTCAGACAAGTACAACAATGGCGTGGAAAGGACAAGAGGGCGTGGAACCCCTTCAAAGTGCTATGGACAAAGATTGGCAAAAGCTCAAGACTCTTCATCTTTATTTTAGTGATCCAAGATCACATTGAGTCCATAGGAAAGCCAATACTATTAAAAGGGGATGAGGTGTTTCTTAATGGCTTGCTTGCTCAAATGATTAGTGATATTGCTCCAAAACCCTCAACCACTTTCTCCATCCAAATATGTCAAAATCGTAAACTCCAAATCGGCCTCACCGATTCTTTCTATCCGGCGCCACCAAGTTCATATGACACAACCACTGCCAGAAACCCTAACAGTTCGGTCTCACCAATACGGGTCTCAGTCTCACCGAGATGGCCCTGCCAACACTCTGTGACTTGTTGCATTTACTTCGGTCTCACTGAGTTGGCGTGGCAGATTCTATGTTACCTTATTGCTTCACTTTGGTCTCACCGAGTTGATGCAATCAGTGCCACCGAGATGATGTTTGCCCTAAGCCCTAGCACATCGGTCTCATCAAGTTGTTCCAGTCGGTCCCACCGAGATTCCTAACATTCACATTTTTGAACATATCAGTCTCACCAAGTTTAACTATTCGGTCCCATCGAGATGAGTCAAATGTGTGTAATGGTTGGATTTTGTGTGGAGGCCATATATACCCCTCCACCCCCTTCTCCATGTGTGAGAGAGCCATCATAACATGCCTACACTTCCACCATACATTTTTTGAGAGAGAACCACCTACTCTTGTGTTGAGATCAAGATATTCCAATCCTACCACATGAATCTTGATCTCTAGCCTTTCCAGGTTGCTTTCCACTCAAATCATCTTTCCGCCATAGCCAAATCTGAGAGAGAGAGAGAGAGAGTTAAGTGTTGGGGAGACTATCATTTGAAGCACATGAGCAAGGAGTTCATCATCAACACACCATCTATTACCTTTTGGAGAGTGGTGTCTCCTAGATTGGTTAGGTGTCGATTGGGAGCCTCCAACAAGATGTGGATTTGAACCAAGAAGTTTGTAAGGGCAAGGAGATCGCCTACTTTGTGAAGATCTACTCGAGTGAGGCAAGTCCTTCGTGGGCGATGGCCATGGTGCTATAGACAAGGTTGCTTCTTCATGGACCCTTCGTGGGTGGAGCCCTCCATGGACTCGTGCAGCCGTTATCCTTCATGGGTTGAAGTCTCCATCAATGTGGACGTACGATAGCACCACCTATCGGCACCACGCCAAAAATCTCCGTGTCTCCATTGCGTTTGCAAACTCCAATCCCATCCCTTTACTTTCTTGCAATTTGCATGCTTGACTCTTTCCGCTGCATATACTGTTGTCATGCTTGCTTGAAATGTAATGTGAGTGCTTTAACATGTGCTAAACTCAACCTTAACTTGAAGAAATTAAAAACCGCCACTTTTGCTTGTTAAGGGTCTAATCACCCCCTCTAGACCACTCTTCTCGATCCTCTCATGATGGCTACCATTTGTGCCCCCCCCAGATCTTGGAGGAGCACCTCGCCATTGAGGCCACTGTTGATGCCTCCCACACCGATGCCGCCACGCGGTTGGCTGCTTTAAACAATAGTTCGTGGCATTTTCTCTAGGCCACTGTCGGTCCCTTCGATGAAGACTACTAGGTGTTTTCTCAGCATGCCCGTGCTCACCTCAACTCTAGAGCCAGCAGGTTGGTGCCCGGAGCGGCTCAGGTAACTCACCACTACAAGGAGGGTACACGAGATGAGGAGGCCTAGCTCTCTTCCAAATGCAAGGAGCCAATCGTCATCGATATCTCTAACAATGAGGAGTAGCTTGTCTTATTAGCTCTCTATAAGGACCTATGTTCAACTAGCTAGTAACGCCAGTTAAGCATTGATAACCCACAAGTATAGGGGATCAATTGTAGCCTCTTTCGATAAGTAAGAGTGTCGAACCCAACAAGGAGCTAAAGGTAGAACAAATATTCCCTCAAGTTCTATCAACCACCGATACAACTCTACGCACGCTTGACGTTCGCTTTACCTAAAACAAGTATGAAACTAGAAGGACTTTGTAGGTGTTGTTGGATAGGTTTGCAAGATAATAAAGAGCACGTAAATATAAACTAGGGGATGTTTAGATAAAGAAGCAATAAATTAAATGTAGCGAGTGTGGAGAAGTGGTGGTAGGAGTTGTGAAATTGTCCCTAAGCAATTGACTACTTTACTAGACCGATAGCAAGTTTTATGTGGGAGAGACATAAGCTAACATACTTTCTCTTCTTGGATCATATGCACTTATGATTGGAACTCTAGCAAGCATCCGCAACTACTAAAGATCATTAAGGTAAAACACAACCATAGCATTAAAGCATCAAGTCCCCTTTATCCCATACGCCACAACCCCCTTACCCGGGTTTATGCTTCTGTCACTCAAGCGACCCACTATAAGTGAATCATGAACGTATTACAACACCCTACAGCGGGAATCCCTCACGCTTGCGCGACATGGAGGGAACAATAGGACAGCAACATAACCACAAGCAAATTAAACCAATCATAGCAATTCACCAATTACTGATAGGACAACAAAAATCTACTCAGACATTATAGGATGGCAAGACATCATTGGATAATAATATGAAGCATAAAGCACCATGTTCAAGTAGAGGGTACAGCGGGTTGCGGGAGAGTGGACTACTGAGTATAGATGGGGGAAGGTGATGGAGATGTTGGTGAAGATGATGAAGGTGTTGGTGTAGATCGCGGTGATGATGATGGCCTCCGGCGGTGTTCCGACGCCACCAGAACGAGGGGGAGAGAGCCCCCCTTCTTCTTCTTCTTCCTTGACCTCCTCCCTAGATGTGAGAAGGGTTTCCCCTCTGGTCCATGGTATCCATGGCGTGGGAGGGGCGAGATCCCCTCCGAGATTGGACCTGTCTCTCTGTCTCTCTCTGTTTCTGCGTTTTTAGATTCTGCCTTGTCACCGTTTCTTATATATCCGAAGATCCGTAACTCCGATTGGATTGAAACCTTCGCCAAGATTTTTCTCCGAAAATTAGTTTTCTTGAGGCAAAAGAAGAGCATCAACCACCTTACGGGGTGACGACGAGGGTCAAGGGTGTGCCCACGCCCTTGGGGCAGGCCCCCTGCCTCGTGGCCCCCTCAGGCACCGTCTCGCGTTGATTTTTCTTCCCAAAAATCTTAAATATTCCAAAAATATTCTCCGTCCGTTTTTATCCCGTTTGGACTCCGTTTGATATGGGGTTTCTGCAAAACATAAAACATGCAACAAACAGGAACTGGCACTGGATCAATATGTTAGTCCCAAAAATAATATAAAAAATCGCCAAAAGTATATGAAAGTTGTAGAATATTGGCATGGAACAATCAAAAATTATAGATACGACGGAGACGTATCAGCATCCCCAACTTTAATTCCTGCTTGTCCTCGAGTAGGTAAATGATAAAAAAGATAATTTTTGATGTGGAATGCTACCTAGCATAATCTTGATCATGTAATCTAATCATGGCATGAATATTAAGACATGAGTGATTCAAAGAAATAGTCTATCATTTGACATTAAGACGATAATACTTCAAGCGTACTAATAAAGCAATCATGTCTTTTCAAAACAACATGGCCAAAGAAAGTTATCCCTACAAAATCATATAGTCTGGCTATGCTCCATCTTCACCACACAAAGTATTTAAATCATGCAGAACCCCGGTTTTAGCCAAGCAATTGTTTCACAATTTAGTATTCTCGAAAAATTTCAACTTTCACGCAATACATGAGCGTGAGCCATGGATATAGCACTATAGGTGGAATATAATATGATGGTGGGGGTTATGTGGAGAAGACAAAAAGGAGAAAGTCTCACATCGACGCGGCTAATCAACGGGCTATGGAGATGCCCATCAATTGATGTCAATGTGAGGAGTAGGGATTAACATGCAATGGATGCACTAGAGTTATAAGTGTTTGAAAGCTCAGACTGAAACTAAGTGGGTGTGCATCCAACTTGCTTGCTCATGAAGACCTCGGGCATTTGAGGAAGCCCATCATCGGAATATACAAGCCAAGTTCTATAATGAAAATTCCCACTAGTATATGAAAGTGAAAGCATAGGAGACTCTCTCTATGAAGAACATGGTGCTACTTTGAAGCACAAGTGTGGTAAAAGGATAATAACATTGCCCCTGCTCTCTTTTTCTCTCATATTTTTATTTTCTTTTTTTTGGTGGGCTTCTTTGGCCTTTTTTTTATTTGGGCTTATTTGGCCTCTTTTATTTTTCATAAAGTCTGGAGACTCATCCCGACTTGTGGGGGAATCATAGTCTCCATCATCCTTTCCTCAGTGGGGCAATGCTCTAATAATGATGATCATCACACTTTTATTTACTTACAACTCAATATTACAAATCGATATCTAGAACAAAGATATGACTCTATATGAATGCCTCCAGTGGTGTACCGGTATGTGCAATGATCTAGCATAGCAATGACATCAAAAAACGGACAAGCCACGAAAACATCATGCTAGATATCTTACGATCATGCAAAGCAATATGACAATGAATGCTCAAGTCATGTATATGATGATGATGGAAGTTGCATGGCAATATATCTCGGAATGGCTATGGAAATGCCATGATAGGTAGGTATGGTGGCTGTTTTGAGGAAGATATAAGGAGGCTTATGTGTGATAGAGAGTATTGTATCACATGGGTTTGGATGCACCAGCGAAGTTTGCACCAACTCTCGAGGTGAGAAAGGGCAATGCACGGTACCGAAGAGGCTAGCAATGATGGAAGGGTGAGAGTGTGTATAATCCATGGACTAAACATTAGTCATAAAGAACTCACATACTTATTGCAAAAATTTATTAGCCACCGAAACAAAGTACTACACGCATGGTCCTAGGGGAAGGGTTGGTAGGAGTTAACCATCGCACGATCCCGACCTCCACACAAAGGATGACAATCAAAAAATAAACCATGCTCCGACCATCACATAACGGTTCACCATACGTGCATGCTTCGGGAATCACAAACCTCAACACAAGTATTTATACTAATCCACAATCACTCACTAGCATGACTCTAATATCACCACCTTTATATTGCAAAACTATTGCAAGGAATCAAACATATCATATTCAGTGATCTACAAGTTTTATGTAGGATTTTATGACTAACCATGTGAATGACCAATTCTTGTCATCTCTCTAAATTGATATAAGTGAAGCAAGAGAGTGTAATTCTTTCTACAAAAGGTATGCCCACGCTCTAACAAATATAAGTGAAGCAAAAGAGAATTCTACAAATGGCGGTTTCCTATGTGAAGAGAAACAGGCAATCCAAACTTCAAAAGATATAAGTGAAGCACATGAAGCATTCTATAAATCAACCAAGGACTATCTCATACCAGCATGGTGTATAAAAGAAAAGTAAAAACTAAATGCAAAAGACGCTCCAAGATTTGCACATATCACATGAATGAAACGAATCCGAAAACATACCGATACTTCTTGAAGAAAGAGGGGATGCCTTCCGGGGCATCCCCAAGCTTAGACGCTTGAGTATCCTTGAATATTTACTTGGGGTGCCTTGGGCATCCCCAAGCTTGAGCTCTTGCCTCTCCTCCTTTTCCTTATATCGACACCTTCTCGATCATCGAACACTTCATCCACACAAAACTTCAACAGAAAACTCGGTAAGATCTGTTAGCATAATAAAGCAAATCACTAATCTAAGTACTGTTGCAAACCAATTCATATTTAGTTTTTGCATTATATCTACTGTAATATAACTTTTCCATGGTTTAATCCACTGATAAAAATTGATAGTTTCGTCAAAACAAGCAAACTATGCATCAAAAACAGAATCTGTCAAAAATGGAACAGTCTGTAGCAATCTGAACATTCACCATACTTATGGTACCCCCAAAATTCTAACAAAATTAGGAAAAATAATTTTTTTATATAAAGACATTGCAAAAAGAATCAGAACCGTTTGACGTTCCAGTAAAAAATGTAAAATCGCGCACTACAGCCAAAGTTTCTGTCCTGCACCGCACAAACTAACAAGCATTGTAAACATCCTAAAGGCAAACCTTGGCACATTATTTTTATAATACAATGGAAGTATACAAGGGGATAATTATTTTTGATGAAAAGTTTCTGTAATTAAGATTCACAAAGTTTCCGTGAGCATGAACAAAGTTCAAGGAGCTCTCCCACTTCAACAATGCTTGTCTTTCTTACTTTCACTTTCCTTTTTGAAAAGTTTTGGGTTCCCTCTTTTTTTAAAACTATATAAGAGCACTCAACAGAAATAAATGACTCTCTAAAACTTCCAGGTTGTCTCCCTGGCAGCGCTATCTTTAAAGCCATTAAGCTAGGCATGTAGTGCTCAAGTAATGAATCCACCCGGATCCTAAGGTATATCAAAGACAATTTTAATTAACAATGATTTGTAATTTAGTAGTGAGCACAAAGAAACATATATCAAGCAATGACGAAGCCTAACTCTCTTCCTATGCATCGGCATGTCATAAAAGAACAATTCATGCACACATAGTAAAGGCCAATGCATAGTATAAACAGTTTCTTGCAATTCTATTGTGTTGGAAACATGGAGAGGTGGAGGTATAGTTCCTCTCTCATAATAATTGCAAGTAGGAGCAGCAAGCACATGCATATTATATCTATCAAAATCATCATGTTTAGTAGTAAAACGGAACCCATTAATATAATCCTTGATAGACACAAACTTCTCTGATATAGTGTAGTCGGGAGAATTCAAAAAGATAATAGGACTATCATGCGTGGATGCAATAGCAACAATTTCATGTTTAACATAAGGAACTATAGCAAGTTCATCTCCATAAGCATCATTCATGTTGGCATCTTGGCCACAAGCATAGCAAACATCATCAAAAAGGGATATTTCAAAAGAATCAACGGGATCATGACAATCATCATAGTAATCATCCTTCGGTAAGAAAGAAGGGAAATTAAACAATGTATGAGTTGAAGAGTTACTCTCATTAGAAGGTGGGCACGGGTAGCTAATCCGCTCTTCCTCCTTTTGTTCTTCGCTCTCCTCATCATCTTTTTCATCCAATGAGCTCACAGTTTCATCAATTTCTTCTTCCATAGTTTCCTGCAAAATATTAGTCTCTTCTTGGACAACAGAGACATTCTCAATAGATGCATCAATATCGGAATTGAATTCATAAATCTCATAGCAATATTTAAGTATAGCATAATTTTCAGGTCTGTAAACAGCATCATCAAGATTTTCACACTCTTTAAACAAAGATTCAATTTCATAAGCACCCATAAAAGCAACGAATTCTTCTATTTGTTCCACATCATAGCAATCATATATATCATTAGTATAAGAAGCTAAGGTTTTATTATCATTAAATTTTCATGAAAAGGGAAGGTGTGGAGCCTTCATCCTAGAGCAACAAGTATAATCATATCTCAAGCATAGTTGCCTAGCATACCAATACAACATATAAATTTGATCCCATAATAGTTTCCCTTTTGTGTCAAGCGATAATCCCTAAAGTATTCACGTTGATCCAACGTGTCTCCCATAACATAATTGAATGTGGTTTTCTCAGGATTATCAAAGTAGTACATAATATCCTTCACATAATGAGCATGGAGGGTTTTAGGAGGTTCCCCATCTCCATGAGTAGCAAGTACACCTAATTTTTTTGGTATTTCGTGTTCCATATCCATAACTAAAGATAGAAAACAACTAAGAACAGTAAATAAAATTACTTAGTGATAAAGCAAACAAGCACACACGAGAATATTCACCCCACGCTATGACTCCCCGGCAACGGCACCAGAAAAAGGTCTTGATAACCCACAAGTATAGGGGATCAATTGTAGCCTCTTTCAATAAGTAAGAGTGTCAAACCCAACGAGGAGCTAAAGGTAGAACAAATATTCCCTCAAGTTTTATCGACCACCGATACAACTCTATGCACGCTTGACGTTTGCTTTACCTAAAACAAGTATGAAACTAGAAGGACTTTGTAGGTGTTGTTGGATAGGTTTGCAAGATAATAAAGAGCACGTAAATATAAACTAGGGGTTGTTTAGATAAAGAAGCAATAAAGTAAATGTAGAGAGTGTGGAAAAGTGGTGGTAGGAGTTGTGAAATTGTCCCTAAGCAATTGACTACTTTACTGGACCGATAACAAGTTTTATGTGGGAGAGGCATAAGCTAACATACTTTCTCTTCTTGGATCATATGCACTTATGATTGGAACTCTAGCAAGCATCCGCAACTACTAAAGATTATTAAGGTAAAACCCAACCATAGCATTAAAGCATCAAGTCCCCTTTATCACATATGCCACAACCCCCTTACTCGGGTTTATGCTCCTGTCACTCAAGCAACCCACTATAAGCGAATCATGAACGTATTGCAACACCCTACAACGGGAATCCCTCACGCTTGCGAGACACGGAGGGCACAATAGGACATCAACATAACCACAAGCAAATTAAACCAATCATATCAATTCACCAATTGCCGATAGGACAACGAAAATCTACTCAGACATCATAGGATGGCAACACATCATTGGATAATAATATGAAGCATAAAGCACCATGTTCAAGTAGAGGGTATAGCGGGTTGCGGGATAGTGGTCCACAGAATATAGATGGGGGAAGGTGATGGAGATGTTGGTGAAGATGATGGAGGTGTTGGTGTAGATCGCGGTGATGATGATGGCCTCCGGCGGCATTCCGGCGCCACCAGAAGCGAGGGGGAGAGAGCCCCCTTCTTCTTCTTCTTCCTTGACCTTCTCCCTAGATGGGAGAAGGGTTTCCCCTCTGGTCCATGGTCTCCATGGCGTGGGAGGGGCGAGAGCCCCTCCGAGATTGGATATGTCTCTCTGTCTCTCTCTGTTTCTGCGTTTTTAGATTATGCCCTTTCACCGTTTCTTATATATCCGGAGATCCGTAACTCCGATTGGATTGAAACCTTCGCCAAGATTTTTCTCTGAAAATTAGCTTTCTTGCGGCAAAATAAGAGCATCAACCGCCTTACGGGGTGCCCACGAGGGTCAGGGGCGCCCCCCTGCCTCGTGGCCCCCTCAGGCACCGTCTCGCGTTGATTTTTCTTCTCAAAAAATCATAAATATTCCAAAAATATTCTCTGTCCGTTTTTATCCCGTTTGGACTCCGTTTGATATGGGGTTTTCGCGAAACATAAAACATGCAACAAACAGGAACTGACACTAGGCACTGGATCAATATCTTAGTCCCAAAATAATATAAAAAGTTGCCAAAAATATATGAAATTGTAGAATATTGGCATGGAACAATCAAAATTATAGATATGACGGAGACGTATCAAGCATGTTTGGTTTATCTGTTGCATGTGTTGCTCCTACTTTTCCTTAACAAATTCTATTGGATTTTCCTATGTACTGTTAGCATGCAATCTGATCCTCTACTATATATGTTCTATATATCATGCGATGTGGTGCTTACTTATTAACTGTTTGGTTAATTTGTTGTCGTGTTCAGTTAACTGTTTGGTTCAATTTCTATAGTGTGATGTTCAATTCTTGTGGGTGCAATTTTGTATTGTCTTGCATGTGAGAAATAAATCGAATTTGGCTTTACAAAAATACATGAGAAACAAATACAATTGCTATATTTCCAAGTTATTAAGCATGCTTTGTTTGGTTAATTGTATGATCTTCTAGTATGTTATATATTGTGCAATGTGGTGCTCACTTAATGTTTGATTCATTTGTTGTGGTGTTTAGTTTACTGTTTGGTTCAATTCTATAATGCATGTTAAACTATTTTGGGTGTAATTTTGTATTATCTTCCATGTGAGAAATAAATCGAATTTGGTTGTAATAAATACATGAGAAACAAATACAATTGCTATATTTCCATGTTGTTAAGCATGCTTGGTTTGGTTAACTGTCTGATCTTCTAGTGTGTTATATTGTGCAATGTGGAGCTTAGTTACTGTTTATTCATTTGTTGTGGTGTTTAGTTAATTGTTTGGTTCAATTCTGGAATGCGATGCCCAATTTTTGCGGGTAAAATTTTGTATTGTTATGCATGTGATGAATAAATCGAATTTGGCTGTACTAAATACAATTGCTATATTTCCTAGTTCTTAATCATGCTTGGTTTGGATAAATGGTTTTTCCATGTGACTCGAATTAATCTGCTGAATCTGCAATGTGTTTATTTTTCGTCAACATATTTTACTGATATTATGCCAACCCTCACTTAACCTGATTAATAACTACCTTATATGTGTTGCAGGGAAACAATGAGAGGCACCAAGGTTTACCATCGAGGTTTGCACATGCATGGTCCTTTGTCTAATAACACATTATTGTGTAATTACAGAAACCATTCTAATATTTAGGTTTTTAACATTTGGTCTTGTACATGTATGTCCTGTTGTCAGAGGTTTTGACCCACTGTTAGACCCATTTTGCATATGGGGAAATGAGTTGTCCTTAAATATCAGTCAAGTCAAAAAACTCGGAAAGATTGTTAGGATAAAGAAACTAGCGACGAAAAACAACAACATCTTTGTCTGCATAATGAAGAAGACATCAGTGAACTACAGGATTGTACTAACTCTTATACCTTGTCTTTTTTATTCCTTTCCGCCATTTTCACATTTAGATAAGATATTTATGCTTATCTTTGTATTTAGGTCTTTCCAAAGTAGTTCACTGATGGTTACCTCTCAAACCACCTGTATGCTCAGGAGGCGAGGAAGGTATTCATACAATACCCATGGTACAATATTGAAGTCTTCCTCAAGAGGACAAATGATGGACGGTCAATCATCCACAGGCACTGGCCTAAAGTTGAAAGGACCTTCAACATCATTGAAGGCTCAATATTCGCCTTCCGCTTCAGCAGTTTTTCAGATGAGATTCATCTGTCTATCTACCGTATGATGCTAATTTCCAAAGGTTACAGATGTTGCATGTGAAACTTGGTGCTGGTGCAGTTGTGTAATGGGGTAGCCAGCTATATGCCTATATGGTGTAACTGAGCGCTGAAGCTAAATGATGTTGTACTCTGATGTATTTCAATTATGAGATTCTAGTTTCGTAATACGAAAATGAAATATATTGTGTGGTTAATACAAAATGTCAGTTTGATTAACATATGGATTAATAATAATAGGCCAATTAGCTTGCTATTGAGACAACACCGTGGGCAATGACCTCAGACAACCCACACAGTTTCTAGCAAGTAAATGTGTTGAATCAATGAATAATCACACATGACTTGCTCTGGAAAACTGTTTGCGTTAGGCCACCTTGCGCAAATATTTTCCACATAAAAATTGTGTGTGATGGACAGCTTATGCCACACAGTTTCTTCTAGGCACCGTGTGTAATGCATTCAATAACGCAAACGATAAAATTGTTAATATCATCTGCAATCGCAACGCTATTACAGATGATTTGATGGAGAAAATTGTGTGTGATGTACCTGTGAACGGAAATGTTTGTTTGGGATTCACCATGTGGAATGTACACACGAACGGAAATGTAGTTCTTGGATTGACTGTGTGGGATGTACATATGAACGGAAACATATGTCTTGGATTCACTATGTGGGATGTATTTACAGATAGAAATGATTGGACTTGTATAATTGTCTGCGATGGCTCGCCTGATTGCACACAAGCTCTTTTTGCTCCGTGTGTGTGACCGGAGGGCCTATCCACGACGGTTTCTGGGTCATGTGGGAAGGACCCCCTATCGCACACACATGCAAGGCGACGGTTTAAAACTTCGTCGCGGAAAGGGGGTAAAAACCGTTTGTATAGCAGCTCAATACACTAGTGATAACCGGTGCTTGAGGACTCGTGCGAGGGAGGGGACACATGAGATGACCCGTCTTGCACACCAGGTTTCCCTTTTGCGTAGCCATGGGTTGTTGCTGCCCAGTATCATGGTCGTAGCACTTCTCCGAGGAGTCCAACCTCTTCAGCAACGTTACCATCCCTTATGGAAGTACAACTATTCCAATGACTCGACTTGCTCCATCAAAGGTGAATTTCATGAACGCCGCATGCTGGCTCAAATGCTAGTGGCAATGTTTAAGAGGGACGAGTCAAACCTCCTCAAGGGAGTAAACACACGACGACTTCTCTTGCGAAAAGCCTCCTTGAGTTGTAAGTTTGTATAACCATCTGTCATTTTTCCGGAAGAAGGTATATAATTGCATGATTAGCTTTTCACCTCATCCGACCAGAGCTGGGGACAATGGTCCACAAAGCTGGAGTGTCCGGCTCCACACACCGACATTCCTGGGATCCTCGATGGGTGATCTATTTAATCTAATTGATCCAGGTAGGGCTAAAATTCCTTTTTTGTAGGAAATCTAGGTTCATGTTATCAAAAGCCTTCTCGTAGTCTAACTTAAAAACTAGGCCAGAATTGTTAGATCTATATGTAGAGTGAAGCACCTCATGTGATGTGACCATACTCTCCAATATGAACCTGCCTTTTATAAAGCAGTCTGATTGCTAGAAGTTAAAAAGTTCATGAGAAGAGCAAATCTGTTTGTAAAGACCTTAGTAAAAACTTAAAAATACAGTTGAGCCGACTGATTGGTTTAAACTTTTTCACACTAGTAGCATCCTCCTCCTTGGGGATGAGGGTTAGTATAGCAATGTTCAGTCTGTATATATCTAGTTTGCGCTTATGAAGTCATGGAAAAGGGCCGTCACATCTTGTTTAATGACCTCCCAAAATTTCTATAGGAAAAAGTAAAGGTAAACCATCTAGCCCAATAGCTCCATTAGAGTATGAACCAAATATTGCTGCCTTTACCTCTTCCTAAGTAAAAGGGGCTTGAAGGGAAGCATTGTCAGCTTCTGAGACCTTCTCCTCAGTGGCAAAAAAATTAACATTTAAACTAAAACCTTTTCTATCTTCTGTTTTAAAAGGTCTTTATAGAAGGAAGTGGCTATTTTCAGCATTTTATCTGAATCAGCAATAGTACCACCCGGACCATCTAGAGCATGAATCATAGTTCTTCTCCTCCTTTGGTTGGCAAATGCATAAAAATACCTACTGTTTTGTCACCTTCTAAAATGTTTCTATCTCTAGATCTTTATTTAGCCTTAGTCTCCTCTTAAAGCCAGGTATGATTCAGATCCTTGAGGATCTATTTCATTCTTTTAGCTCCAACCTCTGATAGAGGGGAAGTTTCTGACTTGACATCTAGAATATCATACTCCTCGGTGAGGTCTTTCTGATCTTTCCTAAGGAGAGCTTCTATGGTTTTGCTTCACCCCTTAGCAAATTTTCTAAATATCCTAACTTTCTCCTGCCCTATTTATATGGCAGAGTTTTCTTTAACATGAGCAGACCAATGTTTAGCTACTAGATCTTTGAAATCCTCTCTAAGAAACCACCATTTTTCAAATTTGAAGCTGGTGCTTCTAGGGATGGTTCCAAGACCTGAGTCCCTTAGCAAAGGAGTATGGTGACTTCCAGTCCTTGGGAGGCCTGGGAGAAACTTAAAGGAAAAATAGCATCTAGCTTAGTATTACAAAAAATTCTATCCATTAGTCAACCATTAGAGCAGAGATATCTTAATTAACAGACTTTCTATAAAATGATATACATTTATATTTATCGAAGCAACAAAAAAATCACATAATAAATATAAAAATGACATAATTATAGACAGAATTATATGTTTTTAGGTAAACATCACTCCACTTTATTCAACTATACAATGTTCACTTTTTTTGAGAAACAACTACGATGTTAATAGGGAAGCCAAACATGCCGCAAATTCCCAACCATCTAAAAAAAGTAGCCCAACTGGGGGAAACCAGCTTGAGACCCAGGCCCACAAGAGCCCATCTGATTTGCATACATCATAAACGAGCGCGACGAGTAGGGTTTCTGTCTCGGCTACCCCTTCTCTCGTCTCTCGCCGCCTAGCGCGTGCCGCCGTCGGCCCCATCGCCTTCGAGCATCAGCCATGGCAGAACAGGTCAGCTATGTCGATCCTACCACTTAATTTCGTCTTCACTTTCTCTTGTTTGCCTAATTCGAGTTATATGGGGCATTCGTCTGAGTCAAATTACTTTATTTTTTGACGAAAATTTTACCTAATTTCCATTGATTAGTCTGATAGAAGATTTGGGTCTAGCACGGTAGGTTCTTTCGGTGTTAAGTAGAGCAATATTGAAGTCCAGCGTTGATATGGCACAAACTATTAATATTTGGGATTGTCCATTCGCTTCGCCTATCGCCAAGTGACTGAGACTGGACATTCCAAAATAGTAGACGTAGTGGCATATATAAGTTTGATCACGGCATCCTTGCATTTGCTAATTCTAATGTTCTGTAGGCAGACTCTTCAGGTTCTGTCGTAGATGGATTTTTATATTAACTTGTGAAAGTTCGAAAAGAGTATTTAACCAAAAACTACCACATTTGCTGGAAACGTGACAGAAAACTACCACTCTACGTTTTTGTGCGAAAAACTACCAAATTTAGACTAAACCGTGGCAAAAAACTACCAACTCGGGAAATCGCTCGCTTCGCCCGCGCTAACCCCGTTTTTGACCGGTTGGGCCCGCGAATCGCCACGCTGGCGAACGGACGGCCGCCGCGCGTTGACGGCCGTTAAAGGCCCGTCCGCTGTCGGAACGGCGCCTGTCGGTGGGCCAATAAGTGAGAGCGAGCTCAGCCGCTCATTCTCCTCCTCCTCGCTCGCTCTCACTCGTCCTCACTCCATCCTCTCCCTCTCCCTCTCCCTGGTCCTCTGACCTAGGTCAGCCTATCGCCGTCGCCGCCGCGGCCATTGCTGCCGGTCGAAGGTGAGGATGCCATCCTGGTATGACGAGGACAGCTCGGACGAGGACATCAACATGGTTTCATTGGATCAGCAGCTATTTGTAAGTGCATAATGGTGGAACAGAGTTAGGGTTAGGGTTAGTTCATCCAAATTGGAGATTCCAATTTGCTTTTGGTTTGATTCGAAGTTTCTTTTGCAGGAAACCCCTGACACTGTGGTGGAACCATCTTTCTGTGGTTCTTACACTGAATCTGAGCCGACGTGCATGATGCATCATCAGAGGCCGAAGAAGATGGTGGCTTTTGAAGGTTCTTTGACTGGCAGGCGTTTCCTGGGTTGTCCTATGCAGCAGGTATTAAATCTTGAACGCTAACTTGTTTTGCTGGTGGAGATGTGTGATGTGTTTTGCTGCTGGAGATGTGAGATGTGTGGTGCAGCATGTGGTGCAGAGATGTGTGCTGCAGCATGTGGAAGCTATATATGAAAGTAGATCTTTAGTTAACTGAATTCAATACATGACTGAACCTGATAACACCTACAAGCAGATATCTTTAGTGTATTATGAACCTGAGAATATAGTTGTTAACTGAAAAAGAACAGAGTAGGTGTTAACTGAAAAAGAACAGAGTAGGTGTTAACTGAAAAAGAACAGAGTTAAATGAATTTATATCTACTGCTAAATGTAGTTGTTAACTGAATTTATCTCTGTTGCTAAATGTAGCTGTTAACTGAATTTATCTCTGATGCTAAGTCAGGTGCATATTGATGTAAACAAAGGGTTTCAGTTAAATGAAATGACTTTATGACTTTTGGTTTCTGTACTAAGTTTGTTACTAAGTGCTTTGTGCTTAATTATAAATAATTGCTTCTGTAGGATGAAGGTGTGAACTGTGGGGTTGTGGAGTGGGTGGATGGTCCTTGGCCAGAGATTCTACAAAGGTGCCTAACCAGGATTTGGGACATGTATCATGAGCAGAACTTGGGCAGGGTGAATGACAAACAAGCCCATGAGAAAGAGGTGGCCAAGCTACAGAAGGAAATTGATTTCCTGTCAAACAACTACAGCTAGTTGGTGGAAGATGTATCCAACCTATTTGACTACCAAGATGACAAGATGTCTCATGACATGGACTATACCAGTCAGGCAATCAATGAACTAGCTGAGAAGAAGAAACAACTTGAGGATCAGGCAAAGATTGAGTTAAGTATGGAAAAGCTGAAGCTTGCCAAGGAGCAAAGGTGCATTCTTCAAAGCCAAGCAGAGATCATTCAAAACATGAGGAAGGCCATGAAGGAAGTGGAGGGGGACAGGGACCTACTTAAGCAAGAGAAGAAGTTAGAGTATCTTATTGCTGATCTGCTCAATGCTGGGCATGACAGCAAAGCTAAGCTGGAGAGGATCAAGGCAATTATGAATGAGTGAAGTGGTTGGTTTGTGGGTTAAGTAATTAGTAGGCCTATATATATAGCTGGCCTTGGAATGTCATGCATGTTAGGTGTATATTTTGGGAAAGTTTCATGTGCTTTCAGAATGGTATGAGGGAGGGAGGTATTGCTATGGTTTAAGAACTACTTGGTTTTATCTATGATGTAATGACTATTCGGTTAAGACCTACTATGCTAAGTACTCATGCTAAGTTAAGTAAGTAAGAATGTTTTATCTATGATGAGGTTGTTTTACTCTGCTTATATCATGTGTGATAACTGACAGTAGTGACATAGTTGGAAGTAGCAAGTAACATATATAGCAATTAGCTTAGATAGTCTGACAAATAACTTAACATAGATAGTCTGACATAGATAGATAGTAGTGCCATTCATAGTCTGACATAGATAGCAACTACTATTAAATAGTGCCTGACATAAAGATGAACTACTAGTAGATAGTGCCTGACGAAACTGAACCTAGGAACTTACTGCACTTAAGAAAGTTCAGGACTGACGAAACTGAATATTAGTGCAGCAGTTTTGTAACGCCCTCGATGCGGCTATAGCTCCCACGTGTCGAGGCACGACTTAGAGGCATAACCGCATTGAAAGCAATGTCGCAAGTCAGGCAATCATTACAACATCCCATGTAATATATAATAAAAGGGGGAGATAACATAGTTGGCTTACACTCGCCACGTCACATCAGAGTACATAAATAACATCCATCAAACAAACACTCATGGCCCGACTACGGCGCCAAAATAGAAAAGAACCCAACATGCGACAAGGTCCTGAATCGATAACCCCAACTAGGCACCACTACTGATCATCCGGAAAAGACACATAGTAACGCTGAGAGTCCTCGTCGAACTCCCACTTGAGCTCGTAATCGTCACCTGGAGCGGAATCACCTGGACCTGCATCTGGAGTTGTAGTATCTGTGAGCCACAGGGACTCAGCAATCTCACACCCACGCGATCAAAACTATTTAAGCTCATGGGAATGGATAAGGCAAATATATGTGGAGCTGCAGCAAGCGACTAGCATATATGGTGGCTAACTTATACGCAAAAGAGAGCGAGAAGAGAAGGCGAAGCACGAGCGAGAAGCTAAAGGAACATCCTGCGCAAGCATAACTCCAACACCGTGTCCACTTCCCGGACTCCGCCGAGAAGGGGCCATCACGGTAACACACACGGTTGATTCATTTTAATTAAGTTTAGTTCAAGTCATCTACAATCGGACATTAACAAATTCCCATCCGCCCATAACCGCGGGCACGGCTTTCGAAAGATCAATCCCTGCAGGGGAGTCCCAACTTAGCCCATGACAAGCTCTCACGGTCAACGAAGGAATAGACCTCCTCCCAAGACGTTCCGATCAGACTCGGTATCTCGGTAACTCAAGACACTTCGACAGGTTAAAACAAGACCAGCAACACCGCCCGAATGTGCCGACAAATCCCGATAGGAGCTGCACATATCTCTTTCTCAGGGCACACTCAGATTGTCTTAGGTACGGGTAGGCCAGCCCAGAGTTGCCCCTGGTAGCCACCGGTAGCTGACAGGTGGACCAACACTCAGAGGAGCACTGGCCCGGGGGGGGGGGTAAAATAAGATGACCCTCGGGCTCCGGAAACCCAAGGGAAAAAGAGGCTAGGTGGCAAATGGTAAAACCAATGTTGGGCATTGCTGGAAAAGCTTTAATCAAGGCGAACTATCAAGGGGTTCCCATTATAACCCAACCGCGTAAGGGACGCAACAATCCGGGAACATAACACCGATATGACGAAAACTAGGGCGGCAAGAGTGGAACAAAACACTAGGCGAGAGGCCGAGCCTTCCACCCTTTACCAAGTATATAGATGTATTAAGATAACATAGCAATATAATGGTATCCCAACAAGTAAATAAATGTTCCCACGAGGAACGGCTCCAATCTTCACCTGCAGCTAACAACGCTATAAGAAGGGCTGAGCAAAGCGGTAACATAGCCAATCAACGGTTTGCTAGGACAATGGTGGCTTAGGGGTTCAACATGGCAATTGGGAGGCTGACAAGCAAAAGGTAGGCATCGTAGCAGTGGCAAAGCAAAAGAGCGAGCAAACTAGCATAGCAAAGATAGTAGTGATTTCGAGGGTATGATCATCTTGCCTGCACAGTTGTCAGAGTTGACTGGATCCTCACAAGCAAACTCAACGGTCTCCTCGGTAGCGAACTCGTCTCCCGGCTCTACCCAACAAGACAAACAAGCAACAAGGATACAATCAACCACGGGCAAGTCCAAGCAATATGATGAAATGACGATATGCTATGCGGGATGCGATGCGGGATGCAATATGCAAGATATGACAGGAAATGCATGAACCTGGCATCAAATTTGGAAACCAAGTGTGCCACTGGATAGAGGGGATGAAATCGCTTGAAAACGATATAAAGATCATAGGAATCGGAGCTATGGTTTAGAAATGGCAAGCGTTTTAAGATATGACACCGGTCTGCGATTTACAGCAAGTAGGCATCTAAATGCAACGAAATGGACATGCTACAGCCACCAAACATGAAAACAAAATACATGGAAGTGATGTACACAAGATGGTTGACAAAACAGTAGCACTGAGCCATAGGCAAATTCATCCAGTAAGAGGTTCAAACAAGCATGGCTAAAACGCAAATGCAAAACAGATTTCAGACTTAGTGAAATTAACACTAGTCTGAAATTTCAGATCACGATGCTCTCTTCGGAGCAGCAAAACAACATGATAGAAAACCTGAACATGACAAGTAAGAATATGGCATGGAGCTACTCAACAAGCTTAATAAAACACCAAAGTGACCTGGGGCCAAAATGGTTCACAAAATACTCTACCGAGCTCACGAACATCGCTCGAACACAATCAGTTTTCAGACTTAGTGAAAACTGAGACATGCTGAAATTTAACTCACGAAGGCATGTAAACGAGCTCGATGCACTCACTACGGTGCAAGTCATGGCAAGGAAAGCATATAAACAGCAAGAAGGCACAAAGTGCTAGCTACACATGGCAAGAACGAAGGCATAGCATGCATGGAACACTAATGGTAGCATCGGCAAAATCGCAAACAAGTTGACGATCTGCCCAGATTAACAACGAAGCAAAAGTTGAGCTTGATTGAGTCAACCTATAGCACTCCACAAATGCCAACAAAGACATGGATGGATAGAGCATAACATAAATATCAAAACTCCCTTACTGATCATCCTCAAAAGAGGCACGGATCATTAGGAAACAAGCTGGACATATAGCATCATGAACTAAAATATCCCAGACTTAGTGAAAATCACTAAGTCCCTGAAATCTGCAATCTCAGGTACCTCTCTTCGCAAGCTTGCACAAGACAACACACACATCCTAAAAATGCATGGGTGGCACCTCTGGAAAGAAGACAAAATGCTTCACAATTCATCCCAAAGGGGCACAGGCATATCATGCACGAATTAAGCATGACAAAAATGACAAAAGTGCATGATGAACTAACGGATCTGCAATTTAACTCATGAAGCCTCTTTCTAACAGCATTTTGAGTATCAAGATGACCTCAAATGCAAATGATGCAATGGAACGAAATGATGTACATGTCGAGGCGAAGATTTTGATATATCATACGCCCAAAACGGATCTACGGTTGCGGAGATACAAGCAGTCAAAGAATGCATAAAAATCTGGGAGATTAGGGTTTTGGGGAGAGGTCAACCTAGCCCAGATCCAGATCTGGCGCGGGCACGGATTCCGAGGCGGCGGCGGTACTGATCACCGGCGACGACGGGGAAGGAGGCAGCGGCTGGCGACGAGGGGACCGGAGGG